>NC_088405.1:30226329-30466329 GCF_034236695.1 Oncorhynchus nerka
TTTTAGAGGGGGTGTTTGAAATTCCATTCTGATCACTAGAGAGTCATAGGGTCCAGTTCATCCACGGTCATCAGCATTCTAAGAGAGAGCACGGAACTCACCAGTGACCAATTAGATCGAGGCTGCAAGGAGGTGTGGGGCCAAAACAAACACATCTGATTGGCTATCAGGGAAACTTGTTGTTCCGATGGTCCTGGGTGAGGACACAATGATGACATGAAGGGCATTATCTCCACAGATACTAGACCTTCTGACACATACGTTTATGCACCCACAATCTGTTGGGTAGCACTGAAGCACAGAGACCCACAAACCCAGATAGGTCTCATTCCATCTGAAGCCTCTACAACCCACACTGTAAAAATATAAAAATAGCCACAAATCTATATAGTTGTTTCAACTCATTATTATCAAGTGACTGGTTACACAACCTTTTTCGGTTTACTGAACATTTCGGACCAAGTGTTACCTGAACTAATGAACATTGTTGGCCGAAAGCTCCAACTTGAGAAAACGTTGGCAAAAGAACACTGTTTAACTGGTTACACAAACAGTTTAACATGGAACGTTTACATATTTGACACGCGCTAACACAGCTCGTTCAATTGTGGATGTTCATTTACACAGTTATCGTTATTCAACATGGGATATGAACTCACAACCTCTCTGGTTCATGGCATTCCAATCTTCCTGCTAGTGTCCGCTTGCAGCACATCAGACTATTCTCTTATCATGGATTTGAGTTACATATGTAAGCAATTTGAGTTTTTTTGTGTATAGTTGTCTAATGCTAATGAGGCATATTACTGTTTTAACGTTACTCCTTAATCACTATGATAAATAAAATCGTTTTTATTGACTGTACTTTTAACGGGGCTAGGATTTACTTTGAAGTGCAAAGCGTCGCCATACAGGTGAACTCAGTTGTTGACACAGACATGGTGGAGTAGCAGGGAGTTTGGAATGCTTTGATCCAAGTGGTTGTTCAAATCCCAGGTGAGTAGATGTTGAGCAGCAACTACTGTATAAATGAACATGCACAATGTAACTGTGTGTCAAATATATACGTTGAAAACATTGAATTGTAGAAGCAGTGTGTGTAACTAGTTTATACAGTAACTAGTTCCACAGTCCTCTTGCCTGTAGGTAAGATTAGTTTTCATCAACTTGAAGACGGAATGTTTTCACTGTCTTCCAAATGTGTTCTCAGTGGACCTAATGGCGCAGGAGATTGTGTTGAGTATTCGCGGAGTCCTTATTCGTGTTACAGAACAGCCAACCCAGTACTTTGACCTTCTGAAGGCCTCTTTCAGTACGTCACTCTTATGATGCTTGTAGGGGATTGAACTGCTTAGGAATAACCTGTCCTGGTCCTTCTACACTACTGATTAAGACACACAATCAGCGAGCTTTATTAACAATGTTTCTCATCCAAGATGGGTCTTTTATTCAAACCAATGAATGCCTAATTAAATTCCTAGATGAGGGGGCAATGATACCAGATAGTGGCCACTTTGATTTGGGTTTTAAAGTCATTAGCGAAGGTTTGAAATGAGTGAGCAGCGTGCTGAGGACCCCTCTAACAAGTTAAACAAGAAAAATAGCCACAGTCGCCTTCTGTGGCAGCAGCTAATTGGCTTCAGATGATGGGCCACTGTCAATGCTGTCAGTCCAATGCAATGTTCTTCATTTTCTGTTTCATTTTCCTTTCTTCTTAATTACCTAGGACTTCTGTGGCTTTTGTTATCGATGAAGGAATACAGAATAAAGTAGGCGTTAGAAATATCCACCGATAATGTCGTGGTATTTAAGAAATGAATAGCGTATTCACACAGAGGTGTGCGTTTGTGTCGGGCTGATTGCTGTGGATCACGCACTCTGTTCAAGTAGTATCCTGTATGACTATTCAATTATATAATATGTCTAATTATATATTGAATTATAATAATAATATAGATAATATATATTGAATTCTACAATAGTGGAAGGGGCGGAGAAGACAAGCACGGGTACCTGTTGTAGTATTGGGATGAATTTTAAGCCATGAATCAGAGTGATGACGTTTTGTTTGCCTGCAGGCCCTAATGTCTAACTGTGTTACACTCACTCTAGAATGCCACAGCATCACACACACACACACACACGCGCACACACACACACGCACACACACACACGCGCACACACACACACACACACACACACGCACACATACACACACACACGCACACACACACACAGTATAGTCCTACTTGATCATGCCTTTGCATTGCGAATTTGGACGTTTCCAAAAGACAAGGACAATGAGTTTCCAGGAAACAAGAAAAGAGCTGATACATGATATTTTATTCATGTTTCACTTAACCTTTACATTAAACTGTAGTAACAAAACTCATCCACAAGCAACCTAGAAGAAATGGATTAAGTTGGTGAATAGATACACTTTTGTCATTATTTATATGGCCTGTTGAAGCATCCAGTGGCATGCTTGCTCACAAACACTCTAAAATGAATAGTGTTTGGCCTGGCCTGGAGGGTCCTCATTTCATTTCCTCTCCTCCCAGACCGTTAAGTGTTTGTTGACAGACCTACAGACTTGGCTTGTTTGGCTTCTCTCAACTCCTAAAACAAAAGGTCAACCGGCTTCCTCAGCCAACCCAAAACAGAACCCGGGGAAAATGCCCTTCTACACCCACATCTCAAGAGCTCTCAGGAAACAAACAAGACCCCCGCTGCCACGGCAACCAAGTTTACCAACATGTCGCTATGGCGACAATTAGCAAAATAGCCAAATTGTGTCCTCCTTTGGCCAGAGAGGCTAACAAAGAGGAATGAACTGGAGTAGCACTTTGTCTGAATATCATGAACCAAACCTAAAAAATATAAGAATTTAAACACCAATTAAGTCTTTGAATATAAAGGCTCTCGGACATGAATGTATGTGTCTAACACATTTGTATTAAATCAGCTTATAAGGTCAATATCAATATTAGTACATAGGGATAATATCTATGTAATTATCGCACATAACATGTATTATACATCTCACACATTACTGTGAGGGTGTGTGCACCGCACTATGTGGACCTCTATTGTTGCCGTGGTTAATGCGTGTGAGCGCTCATTATGGGCTGTGTGGTTCAGGCCATCAGAAAGCTCTTGCTACACTGTCTCTGTGGAAATCACCAAGCCCATCTCACTGCTTAGCAACCAGCCCTGGGGCCTGTTTTGCACAGCTTAATTCAGATGAGACGAAGACGCACGTGATTGGCTCAGTGGCCCACTCCTCCCCTCCCTCTCTATCTCATTCTCGCTCTCTCACGTTCTATATCTCGATTTCACTCGCCCTCACTCCTTCGCTTGCTATAGCTGCTTCACTCTGTTTCTCTCGGCCTCAGTCTCATTCTCTCTCTATCCCTCGTTCTACTCTCCCCCATCCTCTCTCTCTCCCGCTCCTTCCTCTATCTATCTATAGGAGCACACTGAGGTGATGAGGGAGGAATCAACAATGGCTGCTGTGACTGTGCGAGCAGCAGCTGCTGTCTTGCACTGCACTGCCTGATGGTAGCGAGGACTGGCCCAGACCAGACAGCAGCACTGGACTGAAAGGATTCAGGGAAAACACTAGATAGACAGCTGCTACAGATAACCCTCATCATCACAGAGAATACACTAAGCTAAGCTAATGTTCACCTTCTGTCAGCCTGCAATGAGCAGAGAGGAGAACCTCAGGTTTCAGGTTTAAATAATAAATAACAGTGTAATTGACTCATCATCTACCGCTGTATAAAGACAATGCAGAGGTTAATGGCAGGGGATTCCAGCTAGCATGTTAGCTGCTAACTTAACCTACCAGGTACACCATACTGTTCCACTGTAGTCCCCACAATGCAAAGTATGTATGTTCACCAGTCCTATAACAATGTTTCATTGCGGTACAACTACAATTTCATACAGTGTGACACACTGAGAGGGAAAGTGGAATGAGATGGTTCCTGACATGGACTTACACGGCAGACACCATTTAACATCTTCTCCGATGGCGGGTCAATTACCTGGGTGTAATTGCAATAATTCCAATACCGCCGCAGTCATGCTTGACAGTTTCCAGACCAGGTCCTATAATTGCAGGTTGATATATGCAACTGGAAATCAAAGGGGGCTCGCAATGTAGCGTGGAGCACTAGGCTATGACTTCCACTGTGGAACAGTTGATAGCTAATGCAATAAAAGCTGGAGTTATTAGCAGGTGTTGTTAATGGCAAATTGGTGTGAATGCCAAATCGTCAGGGCTAGGATTGAATAAGATGAGAGGAGAGGGTTTCGGCAGTGCCGTGACATAAGTCTGTAGCAGTAAGATGGAATGAACTGGGAGTAGACCATAGATTCCAAAGGTATTGACTTACGGAAATTGGACATTGTCTGTGCGCCTCTGTTTTAGAGTGTTCAGTTTTTCCATTACCTTCAAAACTCCTAAGTGCATAAGTCGTCTGGAATGTTTCCCTGTGTGATTTGTGTGCAAAGCTTTCCTTGCAACTGTCCTACACTTTTGGAGGTTTAGGCCCAGGTTGCTGTTAAGCACTTTATGGCAAATGCAAAAAGAAAAAAACAACTCCCCCCAAAATGTGTACATAAATATACATACTGTATATATATATATATTTATATACAGTATATGTATGCACTACATGACCAAAAGTATGTGGACACCTGCTCGTCAAACATCTCATTCCAAAATCATGTGCATTAATATGGAGTTGGTCCTCCCTTTGCTGCTATAGCAGCCTCTACTCTTCTGGGAAGGCTTTCCACTAGATGTTGAAACATTGCTGCGGGGTCTTGCTTCCATTCAGCCACAAGATCATTCGTGAGATAGGGCACTGATGTTGGGAGATTAGGCCTGGCTCGCAGTCAGCGTTACAATTCATCCCAAAGCTGTTCGGTGGGGTTGAGGTCAGGGCTCTGTGCAGGCCAGTCAAGTTCTTCCACACCGATCTCGACAAGCCAGTTCTGTATGGACCTCGCTTTGTGCACGGGGGCATTGTCATGCTGAAAAAGGAAAGGGCCTTCCCCAAACTGTTGCCACAAAGTTGGAAGCACAGAATCGTCCAGAATGTCATTGTATGCTGTAGAGTTAAGATTTCCCTTCACTGGAGCTAAAGGGCCTAGATCAAACCATGAAAAACAGCCTCAAACAGCCTTCCTCCTGCCTCCAAACTTTACAGTTGGCACTATGCATCCGTCGGACTGTCAGATAGGGAAGGGTGATTCATCACATTTACATTACATTTAAGTCATTTAGCAGACGCTCTTATCCAGAGCGACTTACAAATTGGTGCATTCACCTTATGACATCCAGTGGAACAGTAGCGCATCTAAATCTTTTAAGGGGGGTGAGAGGGATTACTTTATCCTATCCTAGGTATTCCTTAAAGAGGTGGGGTTTCAGGTGTCTCCGGAAGGTGGTGATTGAGGCGTGAGGGAGTTTGTTCCACCATTGTTTTTTGGGCGGGAACTGTACTTCCTCAGTGGTAGCAGGCCAGAGGTGGATCAGTGCCCTGGGGTGTAGGGCCTGATCAGTGCCTGGAGGTACCGTTCCCCTCACAGCTCCGTAGGCAAGCACCATGGTCTTGTAGCGGATGCGAGCTTCAACTGGAAGCCAGTGGAGAGAGCGGAGGAGCGGGGTGACGTGAGAGAACTTGGGAAGGTTGAACACCAGACGGGCTGCGGCGTTCTGGATGAGTTGTAGGGGTTTAATGGCACAGGCAGGGAGCCCAGCCAACAGCGAGTTGCAGTAATCCAGACGGGAGATGACGAGTGCCTGGATTAGGACCTGCGCCGCTTCCTGTGTGAGGCAGGGTCATACTCTGCGGATGTTGTAGAGCATGAACCTACAGGAACGGGCCACCGCCTTGATGTTAGTTGAGAACGACAGGGTGTTGTCCAGGATCACGCCAAGGTTCTTAGCGCTCTGGGAGGAGGACACAATGGAGTTGTCAACCGTGATGGCGAGATCATGGAACGGGCAGTCCTTCCCGGGAGGAAGAGCAGCTCCGTCTTGCCGAGGTTCAGCTTGAGGTGGTGATCCGTCATCCACACTGATATGTCTGCCAGACATGCAGAGATGCGATTCGCCACCTGATCATCAGAAGGGGAAAGGAGAAGATTAATTGTGTGTCGTCTGCATAGCAATGATAGGAGAGACCATGTGAGGTTATGACAGAGCCAAGTGACTTGGTGTATAGCGAGAATAGGAGAGGGCCTAGAACAGAGCCCTGGGGACACCAGTGGTGAGAGCACGTGGTGTGGAGACGGATTCTCGCCACGCCACCTGGTAGGAGCGACCTGTCAGGTAGGACGCAATCCAAGCGTGGGCCGCGCCGGAGATGCCCAACTCGGAGAGGGTGGAGAGGAGGATCTGATGGTTCACAGTATCGAAGGCAGCCGATAGGTCTAGAAGGATGAGAGCAGAGGGAGAGAGTTAGCTTTAGCAGTGCGGAGCGCCTCCGTGATACAGAGAAGAGCAGTCTCAGTTGAATGACTAGTCTTGAAACCTGACTGATTTGGATCAAGAAGGTCATTCTGAGAGAGATAGCGGGAGAGCTGGCCAAGGACGGCACGTTCAAGAGTTTTGGAGAGAAAAGAAAGAAGGGATACTGGTCTGTAGTTGTTGACATCGGAGGGATCGAGTGTAGGTTTTTTCAGAAGGGGTGCAACTCTCGCTCTCTTGAAGACGGAAGGGACGTAGCCAGCGGTCAGGGATGAGTTGATGAGCGAGGTGAGGTAGGGGAGAAGGTCTCCGGAAATGGTCTGGAGAAGAGAGGAGGGGATAGGGTCAAGCGGGCAGGTTGTTGGGCGGCCGGCCGTCACAAGACGCGAGATTTCATCTGGAGAGAGGGGGGAGAAAGAGGTCAGAGCGCAGGGTAGGGCAGTGTGAGCAGAACCAGCGGTGTCGTTTGACTTAACAAACGAGGATCGGATGTCGTCGACCTTCTTTTCAAAATGGTTGACGAAGTCATCTGCAGAGAGGAGGAGGGGGAGGAGGATTCAGGAGGGAGGAGAAGGTTGCAAAGAGCTTCCTAGGGTTAGAGGCAGATGCTTGGAATTTAGAGTGGTAGAAAGTGGCTTTAGCAGCAGAGAGAGAAGAGGAAAATGTAGAGAGGAGGGAGTGAAAGGATGTCAGGTCCGCAGGGAGGCGAGTTTTCCTCCATTTCCGCTCGGCTGCCTGGAGCCCTGTTCTGTGAGCTCGCAATGAGTCGTTGAGCCACGGAGCGGGAGGGAGGACCGAGCCGGCCTGGAGGATAGGGGACATAGAGAGTCAAAGGATGCAGAAAGGGAGCAGAGGAGGGTTGAGGAGGCAGAATCAGGAGATAGGTTGGAGAAGGTTTGAGCAGAGGGAAGAGATGATAGGATGGAAGAGGAGAGAGTAGCGGGGAGAGAGAGCGAAGGTTGGGACGGCGCGATACCATCCGAGTAGGGGCAGTGTGGGAAGTGTTGGATGAGAGCGAGAGGGAGAAGGATACAAGGTAGTGGTCGGAGACTTGGAGGGGAGTTGCAATGAGGTTAGTGGAAGAACAGCATCTAGTAAAGATGAGGTCGAGCGTATTTCCTGCCTTGTGAGTAGGGGGAAGGTGAGAGGGTGAGGTCAAAGAGGAGAGGAGTGGAAAGAAGGAGGCAGAGAGGAATGAGTCAAAGGTAGACGTGGGGAGGTTAAAGTCGCCCAGAACTGTGAGAGGTGAGCCGTCCTCAGGAAAGGAGCTTATCAAGGCATCAAGCTCATTGATGAACTCTCCGAGGGAACCTGGAGGGCGATAAATGATAAGGATGTTAAGCTTGAAAGGGCTGGTAACTGTGACAGCATGGAATTCAAAGGAGGCGATAGACAGATGGGTAAGGGGAGAAAGAGAGAATGACCACTTGGGAGAGATGAGGATCCCGGTGCCACCACCCCGCTGACCAGAAGCTCTCGGGGTGTGCGAGAACACGTGGGCAGACGAAGAGAGAGCAGTAGGAGTAGCAGTGTTGTCTGTGGTGATCCATGTTTCCGTCAGTGCCAAGAAGTCGAGGGACTGGAGGGAGGCATAGGCTGAGATGAACTCTGCCTTGTTGGCCGCAGATCGGCAGTTCCAGAGGCTACCGGAGACCTGGAACTCCACGTGGGTCGTGCGCGCTGGGACCACCAGATTAGGGTGGCCGCGGCCACGGGGTGTGGAGCGTTTGTATGGTCTGTGCAGAGAGGAGAGAACAGGGATAGACAGACACATAGTTGACAGGCTACACAAGAGGCTACGCTAATGCAAAGGAGATTGGAATGACAAGTGGACTACACGTCTCGAGTGTTCAGAAAGTTAAGCTTACGTAGCAAGAATCTTATTGACTAAAATGATTAAAATGATACAGTACTGCTGAAGTAGGCTAGCTGGCAGAGGCTGCGTTGTTGACTATGTAGGCTAGCTGGCAGTGTCTGCGTTGTTGACACTACACTAATCAAGTCGTTCCGTTGAGTGTAATGGTTTCTACTGTGCTACTGTGCTGCTATTCGGGGCTAGCTGGCTAGCTAGCAGTGTTGATTTACGTTACGTTGCGTTAAAAGAACGACAATAGCTGGCTAGCTAACCTAGGAAATCGCTCAAGACTACACAATTATCTTTGATACAAAGACGGCTATGTAGCTAGCTATGTAGCTAGCTACGATTAAACAAATCAAGCCGTTGTACTGTAATGAAATGAAAAATGTGATACTACCTGTGGAGCGAAGCGAAATGCGACCGGATTGTTGAGTGCGGAAGTTCTGTTACGTTAAGGACGACGAATAGCTGGCTAGCTAACCTCGGTAAATTAAGATAATCACTCTAAAACTACACACTCTAACTACACAATTATCTTGGATACGAAGACAGCAAAGACAACTATGTAGCTAGCTAACACTACACTAATCAAGTCGTTCAGTTGAGTGGAAGTTGTGCTGCTAATCGGTAGACGGTGGACTAGCTAACGGTAGACGTTAGCTAGCTAGCTAGCTGCAGGGCGTTTTCACTACTCCAGAGTCCAATGGCGGCGATCTTTACCACTAGCCTATGCTTGGCATTGCGCATGGTGATCTTAGGCTTGTGTGCGGCTGCTCGGCCATGGAAACCCATTTCATGAAGCTCTTGAGGAATAGTTATTGTTGCTTCCAGAGGAAGTTTGGAATTCGGTATTATTGCAACTGAGGACAGCTGATTTCTACACGCTACGGTCTTCAGCACTCAGCGGTCCTGTTCTGTGAGCTTGTGTGTCCTACATCTTCGTGGCTGAGCTGTTGTTGCTCCTAGATGTTTCCATTTCACAATAACAGCACTTACAGTTGACAGGAGCAGCTCTAGAAGGGCTGAAATTTGACGAACTGACTTGTTGGAAAGTAACGGAGCTCTTCAATAAGGCCATTCTACTGCCAATGTTTGTCTACGGAGATTGCATGGCTGTGTGCTCGATTTGATACATCTGTCAGCAACGGGTGTGGCAGAAATAGACAAATCCACTCATTTGAAGGGGTGTCCACATACATTTGTATATATAGTGTATATAATAAAAAACAGCTACATAAATATTACTTGACTGATTGCTTGATTGAGCGGTGTCCATCGAGACTGTCCAAATGTCAGTTGGAGACTTCATCAAAAAGACCACACTCAGGGCTACCGCTGGCCTTTCATGTGGTAACAGAGAAACCGGAGACAGCGAGTGAGGTTTAGTCCTGCGAGAACCCACATTCCCTCACATGTCTCTAGAAGCTCCAAACCACAGCTCTCTCGTGGTGGGTATTCCAGAGGCTAGCTAGTGGCCAAAGAACACTGTGAGGAATATTCCTGTACTGGTCCCAGGAGCTAGCGCAACATTAGGATTTACGGCAGTGGAACCAAAAGCACTCAGGGACAATCCCCATCTATATATAGGCTTTAAAGAACAGACTTATGGGTACAGATGATTTCAAAGGACAACAAATTCTCGATAACCTTGCAAATGGCCTTTACACTGTTGAAATAAGCCTGGTGGCCACTGAGCTGCCACCAAAAAAAACAAGATTTTAAAAAATGATAGAAAGTCATTGAAATGCCTTTAACGGACACCTTCACATGAGCATTTAGCCACAAAAGACATTCAGAAAATTAACTTGGGCAACTGCTAATATGAAAAATACCTAACAACTCCAAGATGGCTTTGTATACATGGAACTTAAATTGCTCTTTGCACAGCACTCAAACCATTTCATTTCCTTCAAGAGCAGAGCAGAAAGCAGGACTATGGTTGTGGCCGTCCTGCTAATAGGCATGGAATGATGACAGATATCATGGAGTGGCCGCTCCGGAATGACTGGGAGGGAATTAATAAGCAGGAATGGGTTAATAGTGCATACAGAGCCAGAAGGAGAACGGTGAGAGTGTGAAGCAGGCCCCTCTGAAGTCAGCTGTGAGTAATCAGCCCATGGTGGGCTTCTGATGATTACCATAACAGGGCAATTGGACGTGAACAATTGATAATAGTATGGACATAGAAGTGCGTTGGGGAGGATCTCTCTCTCGCTGGGCGAGTTGCTTAACTCATACATTCTTGCACTTTCTCTCTAAAGGAATAGACAGGGGGCTGTAGTAGTAGTAGTAGAAGCCACAGCCCACCTCCTTCCCCACACCACCCCATCCAGTCTTTGTCAATTTTCTGAAACATTTCAGACGTATGGATTTTGACAAGGCCCCTCGCGCTCTCTAGCTTGGTCCCCCCCAATTTGGCATGTGTCCACTCAATGTATATAAAACAGGAAGACAGTTCTCAGCTATGGAGCTAGGAAAATACAGGGGGAAATGAGCATGTTGAAGGTCTATATGCTCCAGGCTTTGCACCATTTGATTCCAGTGTGTGGGGAGGAAACGTTTGCCGTCTCAGTCCGTTGGACGATCATCATACCCTGGCATTACACTGATCAGATTATGATCCCCCCTATATAGTACGTCCCCACACTGCCTTTAATCACATGTACAGTACATTCCATGGAAAGAAATACCCTGCTGTTTCTGCAGTTAAGCCATTATATGATAACACATAAATAATAGTCATATGGGAATATTAGCCAAAGTGCAGTTGAAACTCTGTACTACTTCAGGACGTGGAGTTCCGATAAAGAGCCATTCATTTAAGATATTGCACAATCAAGCAGCAGGGTCAACAGTCACAAAGGTCAGAGGTCACAGTCTAAGAAAACACCCAGTATAGAGTGACGATAGAATGAAGAGAAAGGTTTGAGACAAAGACTCACTGATTGGTTAAGGGGGTCTGAAAAGGAAGGACAGCTAAAATGATGAGAGTGGAGGTTGAGGCAGAGAGTTGGGAGAGTGGAGAGAGACTAAAATGTTAGCCACCTCTTGTCGCTAGTCCCTGCCCTTGCCTAGTGTTTAACGATTTCGAGAGCGCGAGAGACAGTCACCCCTGGCAATCTCCCTGTGTGCCTGGGTGATACGCTCAGCAGAGAGGGTCATCAACCGAACACCACTAGATGTAAACCTCAACCCCATCATCTAGTCCTGCAACTGTCACACAGGAGCTTCCCATCGACTTCAAAATTCACAAACACAAATATTGAAGAAAAGAACCACCACAATTTTCACAGACTTCTCTTCACAGAGAAGAAGAAAAAGTCCACAAGAAACTCTTAAAAAGTGGAAACCCAACCACGAAGGTTAAAAGTAATTCTGTAAAAAAGAAAGTCCCATCTTTGAATCTGTGATGAATGTGAAATGAGAAGATGGTCTAGTGTTCTGTTATTGAACAGACTATAAGAGAGAGAATACAGTTAATGAGTCATTGGGTATGCTCCACCCTGTCCAGGCCCACCCACACACCACCACAAGGACCGTGCACCCGAACACACTGGCTGGTGGTACACAATATTAGGTACAGGACTTAGAATGCGAGAGTGCGAGAGACAGGCAGTGAAAAGTGCAATGTAATGTCAATAATATTTCCCATTTAGTTTTGTTTTGGCTTTCATACCATGTCATATGGTATAAAATAAAATAAAATGTTATTGGTCACATAAACATGTTTAGCAGATGTTATTGCAGGTGTAGAAAAATGCTTGTGTATCTAGCTCCAACAGTGCAGTAATATCTAACAATTTCACAACAATACACACAATACACACTAAAGTAAGTACACTAAAGTACACTAAAGTAAAGGAATGGAATTAAGAATATATAAATATTTTGACAAGCAATGTCAGACAGTAGAATTGAATTGAATACAGTATACACATATGATATGAGTAATCAAAATATGTAAACATTATTACATTTACATTACATTTACATTTAAGTCATTTAGCAGACGCTCTTATCCAGAGCGACTTAAGTGACTAGTGTTCCATTATTAAAGTGGCCAGTGATTTCAGGTCTATGCATATAGGGCAGCAGCCTCTAAGTTGCTAGCGATGGCTATTTAACAGTCTGATGGCCTTGAGATAGAAGCTGTTTTCAGTCTCTCGGTCCCAGCTTTGATGCACCTGTACTGACATTGCCTTCTGGATGATAGCGGAGTGAACAGGCAGTGGCTCAGGTGGTTGTTGTGCTTGATTATCTTTTTTGTCCTTCTTGTGACATTGGGTGCTGTAGGCATTGGGTGCTGTAGGCTCGACATGATGCTCTCAATTTTGCATCTGTAAAAGTTTGTGAGGGTTTTAGGTACCAAGCATTCTTACATAGGTATTCCTCTTGTCCAGATGGGATAGGGCAGTGTGCAGTGTGATGGTGATTGCATCATCTGTGGATCTATTGGGGCAGTAAGCAAATTGAAGTGGGTCTAGGGTGTCAGGTAAGGTCTTCTCAGTCAGGTTGAGACTGGTCTACTACTATATTGCTTTAATGTATTGTTATTCTCATTAATATTGTTGTTGTAATTGCTGTTAATGGTAATGTAACGGTTGTCTGTGGTGGAAGAAGTTGAGGACCAATGCGCAGCGTGGTAAGTGTTCATATTCTTTAATAGAACTCAGAACACTAAAATACAAAACCAACAAGAGAACGAAATGATACCGAAACAGTTCTGTCTGGTACAGATACGAAACAGAAAATAATCACCCACATCTCACGGGTGAAAAACAGGCTGCCTAACTAAAGTTCTCAATCAGGGACAACTGCCTCTGACTGAGAACCATAGCAGGCCAAACACAGAAATATTGTATTTTATCTTTATTTAACTAGGCAAGTCAGTTAAGAACAAATTCTTATTTTCAATGACAGCCTATGAACAGTGGGTTAACTGCCTGTTCAGGGGCAGAACGACAGTTTTGTACCTTGTCAGCTCAGGGATTTGAACTTGCAACCTTTCGGTTACTAGTCTAACACTCTAACCACTAGGCTACCCTGCCGCCGCAAACACCAAATTATAGAAAAAAGAACATAGACTGCCCACCCAACTCACGCCCTGACATACTAAAACAAAGACATCACAAAGGAACTAAGGTCAGAACGTGACAGGTAATCCCATTTCCACTACTACTATTATTATTTATGTTGGTCCCACCATTTCTGTTATATGTATACTTTGACAATGTAAGTCATTTAACTATTGAAGTCTATTGAATTGAATTGATAGATAGATAGGAGAGAGAAGGGGGGGGATAGAGAGAGAGAGAGAGAGAGAGAGAGAGGGAGAGAGAGAGAGAGAGAGAGAGAGGGAGAGAGAGAGAAAGAGAGAGAGTATATGTTTGTTGCTGTGTGAGAGTGACAGAGCTGTGTACTACACACACAAAGAACAGAGAGAGTTGTCAAAACCACGCTAGCCTTCAGCTCACTGCAGCACTCCCACGCAGCACCACTGAACTCTCCATGCCCGGGAAAAGACTGTCACTGATTATCATCTCAGATAGGATGCGTGTGTGTGAGTGTTTGTCTGAAATACTCTCTATTGTAAGACACTATTGAGAGCTACATCAACCTCATCTCTTACGGTGCAGCGTTGGATCCTGGAAGAGTAGCTGCTACATGTGCAACAGCAAATGGGGATCCTGATTTTTTAAAATCTAAATAAAAGATACATAAGAAGAGTCTCTGTGAAAGCATTTAGTTATTTACATTTTGTACCATTTATGAAGTCATGCAAGAACAGCGTAGTTGTGTGGTAACTTGTCCAATAAAGGTCCAAAACTCGTGACATAGATGGTTCTGGAAGGAGGAGCTTTCAGCTTGACATTTAACAGAAGGGAGAAAAAAATGTACACTTTACACACGGTGAGAGACATGGCCTAATGTACATACACTTTACACACGGTGAGAGACAGGGCCTAATGTACATACACTTTACACACGGTGAGAGACAGGGCCTAATGTACATACACTTTACACACGGTGAGAGACATGGCCTAATGTACATACACTTTACACATGGTGAGAGACAGGGCCTAATGTACATACACTTTACACACGGTGAGAGACATGGCCTAATGTACATACACTTTACACACGGTGAGAGACATGGCCTAATGTACATACACTTTACACACGGTGAGAGACATGGCCTAATGTACATACACTTTACACACGGTGAGAGACATGGCCTAATGTACATACACTTTACACACGGTGAGACATGGACTAATGCCTAATGTACATACACTTTACACACGGTGAGAGACATGGCCTAATGTACATACACTTTACACATGGTGAGAGACATGGCCTAATGTACATACACTTTACACATGGTGAGAGACATGGCCTAATGTACATACACTTTACACATGGTGAGAGACATGGCCTAATGTACATACACTTTACACATGGCCTAATGTACATACACTTTGAGAGACATGGCCTAATGTACATACACTTTACACATGGTGAGAGACATGGCCTAATGTACATACACTTTACACACGGTGAGAGACATAGCCTAATGTACATACACTTTACACACGGTGAGAGACATGGCCTAATGTACATACATTTTACACACGGTGAGAGACATGGCCTAATGTACATACACTTTACACACGGTGAGAGACAGGGCCTAATGTACATACACTTTACACACGGTGAGAGACAGGGCCTAATGTACATACACTTTACATACACATGGCCTAATGTACATACACTTTACACGGTGAGAGACATGGCCTAATGTACATACACTTTACACACAGTGAGAGACATGGCCTAATGTACATACACTTTACACACGGTGAGAGACATGGCCTAATGTACATACACTTTACACACGGTGAGAGACATGGCCTAATGTACATACACTTTACACGCGGTGAGAGACATGGCCTAATGTACATACACTTTACACACGGTGAGAGATATGGCCTAATGTACATACACTTTACACATGGTGAGAGACATGGTGAGAGACATGGCCTAATGTACATACACTTTACACATGGTGAGAGACATGGCCTAATGTACATACACTTTACACATGGTGAGAGACATGGCCTAATGTACATACACTTTACACATGGTGAGAGACATGGCCTAATGTACATACACTTTACACATGGTGAGAGACATGGCCTAATGTACATACACTTTACACATGGTGAGAGACATGGCCTAATGTACATACACTTTACACATGGTGAGAGACATGGCCTAATGTACATACACTTTACACATGGTGAGAGACATGGCCTAATGTACATACACTTTACACATGGTGAGAGACATGGCCTAATGTACATACACTTTACACACGGTGAGAGACATGGCCTAATGTACATACACTTTACACACGGTGAGAGACATGGCCTAATGTACATACACTTTACACACGGTGAGAGACAGGGCCTAATGTACATACACTTTACACGCGGTGAGAGACATGGCCTAATGTACATACACTTTACACACAGTGAGAGACATGGCCTAATGTACATACACTTTACACACGGTGAGAGACATGGCCTAATGTACATACACTTTACACATGGTGAGAGACATGGCCAAGACGTAGTGGTTGCTCAGGCTCAAAACCTTGTTTCTGAGAGCCAGAGGCTATGTTGAGAATTGCCGAGTTCAGTGGTGGAATTTCTTTGTTGAAAGGATTATGAAGGAAAATCTTCTGGTTAACCATCTATTAAAAGAACGCCCACACAATGTCCACATCAGCAACTTTACTGGCCTATAGGCAAACACTATTGAGAACTACAGTATAACTATGGTATAACAGCAGATCAACACAACTTTACTGGAAAACATATGTTTACGGATTACAATTCAAAGCATGTTGGCCTGTGGCTTAAACAGGACCTGAACAAGAGTTACAGCAACCCAAGAACATTCCCAGAACATTAGCTAATGTTGTAACTAGGTTACGATCACAATCACACCATAAAACAGAATACCCAAAGTCTGTGTGTATGAATGTGTGTGAATCATACACAGGGCTAAATGGCTGAGGGGGACAGACTGCAGACGTAGAGGGACAGCCAGCCAGATGGTACCCTCACTGTTCAGCCAGCATGGATATTAGATCCACCACTGGGGCTAAACCTCCCAGGCCGCACCCGAGCCTGGGCCGCGGGTACAGCCTTAGCCTGCTGGCAGTGTCCCTCGCCTGGGTAAACGTCCAGGCCCTGACAGCCTGGC
The DNA here is from genome assembly GCF_034236695.1 of Oncorhynchus nerka. Lineage (NCBI taxonomy): Eukaryota > Metazoa > Chordata > Actinopteri > Salmoniformes > Salmonidae > Oncorhynchus > Oncorhynchus nerka. The sequence continues at coordinate 30,242,946 of NC_088405.1, forward strand.
AACCAACAGCACATGGCCTTACAACAGCTAAACCCTGCCAGCTAAACAATGCAAAAAGTCTCTAAACTCTTCATCTAGACCCTCCCAAAGGATCATCCACATGTTGTGTGTCCATTTGAACTCAGGGGAGTATGAGACTTGTAGGATGTTATTGAGCCTATGGTAACATATGGCTACCAGCTCATACAAAACCTTGTTATAGCCAAAAATGCATTTGAGAACAGTATGTGTGTGTGAGTGTGTGGAGACAGATGTCGGAGAGACAGCGGTCCCCTATCGCTTTGAGGTGCTACAAGCTCCATGTTACCTGGGGCTGCTGTGCAGCTGTCCTGAGCTGATCACTGTCCCAGCCCTACAAATGCGTGTGTGTGTGTGTGTGTGTGTGTGTATGTGCATGCGGCCATCGGAAGTTAACACGGTGTCCCTGGGCTCAAAAACATACAAAACATACTCAGTGCATACACAAACACACATGCTGACTTGGATGCCAAAACACAGAGGGTGGGAACCCTCTTCATCAACACAGGGAACTCAACTCCCATTTGCAAAGATGAATTGGACAACCACATTCAAAATAAATTGACAGCCTTTTTAACTAAAGCAACTTTTGGCTTTCCAAGTTCTTCTGACTGCCTGTTCTCCCTCTCACCCCCCCCCCCCCCCCTCCACTATCTCTCTCACTCTCTCTCTTCCCTAAAGCTCTCTCTGTGTATACATACACACAATCCTCAGCTCGGGAGTTGTCAGATTATGGGCGACTCAAATTACGTTTCCTTGACATGACCTGCGTCACAGCGGTGGCGAGCTCACACAACCAGCCAGGGGACTCAATCTATCGTCTCCCCGAGTTAGAAAGTATGACAGCGAAGACAGGGGAAGGAGAAGAACATATAAAGAAGGAGGACTCCTTTTCTCCACAGGATGATCATGAAAAAAGGGGAAGTGTGGTGGTGGATTTGCAGTCCGGCTATCAGCAGCCACAAGGCCTGGCGCGAGACAACATGACAGGTGTAAGTTTCAGCAACTTAAACAGGCAGATTAGCCACTAGTGCTACTCTTCATATGCATTCCTTATGGGAGTTAAGGCCATTTGAAATGCAGGGCCAAAGGCAAGATTACAGAACCACAGCCCCATGGAGAGAGGTGTGTTGCAACTAAAAGCCCAGATTTGAATAATTGTACAGGCTTAACGCCTCGAATCAGCATAGAACAGAACTAATGGATTATTGCAGCCAACTTTGGACGGCTTTGACTTCCTGACTCAATGAAATACCCCTGTGCTGGGTGTGTGTGATTGTGTATGTCTAGGGAGGGATGTGTGTATATTTGCACGCTACAATGTTAACATATGTGACTGCTGTTCCAGTGTTGTGCTCTTAATTAAATAACCGGTGCCTTAATCTATGGGTGTACATGCGTGTGTATATGCAACTGTCAATGTGTGTGACTGTGGGTGTACCCGACAGTACGAGAGGGATACAGCAAACAAACACAAGCCACTGTTCCGGCTCTGTGCTTGAACGCTGGTTAAGGCTTAGAGATGAGTAAAGTGCTAGACAGAAGAAGGAGGGAAAGAGCTGAAGAAAGAGAAGAGCGGAAGAATGGATAATGAATAGGGAGGGTGGGAGCAAGTCTCGTGTGATTTGTCTGGTGAAACACTGAAGAGTGCGGCTCAATTTATTCAACCTGTTGAAAGAGTGAAAGGGAGAGTATATACACTGCTCAAAAAAATAAAGGGAACACTAAAATAACACATCCTAGATCTGAATGAATGAAATATTCGTATTAAATACTTTTTTCTTTACATAGTTGAATGTGCTGACAACAAAATTACACAAAAATTATTAATGGAAATCAAATGTATCAACCCATGGAGGTCTGGATTTGGAGTTACACTCAAAATTAAAGTGGAAAACCACACTACAGGCTGATCCAACTTTGATGTAATGTCCTTAAAACAAGTCAAAATGAGGCTCAGTGGTGTGTGTGGCCTCCAAGTGCCTGTATGACCTCCCTACAACGCCTGGGCATGCTCCTGATGAGGTGGCGGATGGTCTCCTGAGGGATTTCCTCCCAGAACTGGACTAAAGCATCCGCCAACTCCTGGACTGTCTGTGGTGCAACGTGGCGTTGGTGGATGGAGCGAGACATGATGTCCCAGATGTGCTCAATTGGATTCAGGTCTGGGGAACGGGCAGACCAGACCATAGCATCAATGCCTTCCTCTTGCAGGAACTGCTGACACACTCCAGCCACATGAGGTCTAGCATTGTCTTGCATTAGGAGGAACCCAGGGCCAACCGCACCAGCATATGGTCTCACAAGGGGTCTGAGGATCTCAACTCGGTACCTAATGGCAGTCAGGCTACCTCTGGCGAGCACATGGAGGGCTGTGCGGCCCCCCAAGGAAATGCCACCCCACACCATGACTGACCCACCGCCAAACCGGTCATGCTGGAGGATGTTGCAGGCAGCAGAACGTTCTCCACCTCGTCTCCAGACTGTCACATCTGTCACATGTGCTCAGTGTGAACCTGCTTTCATCTGTGAAGAGCACAGGGCGCCAGTGGCGAATTTGCCAATCTTGGTGTTCTATGGCAAATGCCAAACGTCCTGCACGGTGTTGGGCTGTAAGCACAACCCCCACCTGTGGACGTCAGGCCCTCATACCACCCTCATGGAGTCTGTTTCTGACCGTTTGAGCTGACACATGCACATTTGTGGCCTGCTGGAGGTCATTTGGCAGGGCTCTGGCAGTGCTCCTCCTGCTCCTCCTTGCACAAAGGCGGAGGTAGCGGTCCTGCTGCTGGGTTTTTGCCATCCTACGACCTCCTCCATGTCTCCTGATGTACTGGCCTGTCTCCTGGTAGCGCCTCCATGCTATGGACACTACGCTGACAGACACAGCAAACCTTCTTGCCACAGCTCGCATTGATGTGCCATCCTGGATGAGCTGCACTACCTGAGCAACTTGTGTGGGTTGTAGACTCCGTCTCATGCTACCACTAGAGTGAAACCACCACCAGCATTCAAAAGTGACCAAAACATCAGCCAGGAAGCATAGGAACTGAGAAGTGGTCTGTGGTCACCACCTGCAGAACCACTCCTTTATTGGGGGTGTCTTGCTAATTGCCTATAATTTCCACCTGTTGTCTATTCCATTTGCACAACAGCATGTGAAATGTATTGTCAATCAGTGTTTCTTCCTAAGTGGACAGTTTGATTTCACAGAAGTGTGATTGACTTGAAGTTACATTGTGTTGTTTAAGTGTTCCCTTTATTTTTTTGAGCAGTGTATTTAGTATGAACGGGTGGGCTAGACCCTGGGGAGAGATTGATGAAGAGAGAGAGAGAGAGACAGGAGAGGGAGAGAGGGGTAAAGATAAGGGGGAAGAAGGGGATGGAGAGACAGTCAGAGAAGGAGTGAAAGAGAAACAGATGGATAGAGGGAGAAAGAGAGAGAGGGAAAGAAAGTAGATGAGAGATGATGTTGCGTGCTCTCTGGTCTTTCTGTAATCAGTACTCTGATGGTTAGTCTCCCAGGTACAACGTTGGCTGACGCCATGTTTATTTCATACAGCCAATCACGGTAATCTTGTTAATTACCTCTCTGATACACGTCTAGCCGTGTGACCGCATCTCGCAGTGGCTCCTCAGAGGAGGTAGGGGAGGACCATCCTAATCAGTGAATTTCAGAACATTTTAAATAGTGAAACATAAAAAAAGTTAAGTTACAAGTTACACTTTATAAAAGTAATTAAGTTACACTTAATATATTCATGTCACCAAATTATTGATTAAAACACACTGTTTTGCAAAGAAGGTCTACAGTAGCCTCAACAGCACTGTACGGTAGCACCATGGTGTAGCCGGAGGACAGTTCGCTTCCATCTTCCTCTGGGTACATTGACTTCAATGCAAAACCTAGGAGGCTCATGGTTCTCATCCCCTTCCATAGAGTTACACAGTAATTCTGACAACGTCCGGAGGACATCCTCCAACCTATCAGAGCTCTTGCAGCATGAAATTACATGTTGTACCCCCAATCAAAGGATCAAAGAACGAATCTAGTTGTCACGTTCGTCAAAACAAGGAGACCAAGGCGCAGAGTGATATGAATACATTCTTCTTTATTTAAACGAAGAACACTAAACAAACTAACAAAACGAACTTGAAGCTGACAGGCAACTACACATAGACAATAACCCACCAAACCAAAATGGGAAATGGCAACCTAAATAGGATCCCCAATCAGAGACAACGATAAACAGCTGTCTGTGATTGGGAACCAATTCAGGCCACCATAGACCTACATTTACCTAGAGAATACCAAAACCCCATAGATATGCAAAAAAAACATGACAAGACAAAAACACACATACCACCCTCGTCATACCCTGAACTAACCAAAATAATAAAGAAAACAAAGATAACCAAGGTCAGGGCGTGACACTAGTACTGAAAGCACAAGCTACAGCTTAGCTGTGTTGAGTAACTGACTCAAAGAGAGAGAAAGACAATAGTTGAATAGTTTTGAACAAATACATTTCTTCAAAAATTAAGAACCAACAGAGAGAGAGGGAGCGATATTTTGTTGTATTTTTTTCCATTTCAATTACTTAGCTAGCTAATGCAGCTAATGTAGCCTACTCAACAACCTGACTCAAACAGAGAGGAATGCTATTCATGTTAACTAGCTGGCTAAGGCTATCCAACACTCCAACTATTCCATGTGAAGGTAAGCTTTCGATTTTATTTATTTATTGCCACCGGGGCCAACCGGTGTAACTGCTAAACTGCTTGCTTTACACTGTACTGCATGATTGTACACATGGATTGGATTGTGGGTTTACTAACTTGTTAGTTCTAGTAGCAATGTGGACTATGACATTAGCTAACATGGTGACAATCATGTAGGCTGTGTGTAGAGATTAGCGGTTATGATGTGAAGGTTTGGCGTGAAAAGGTTTTTTCACCTGGTCACAGAGAGCTATTGTGTTGTGCACGGAAAATGTGAGAGGAGGAGAGCAGGTAGATGTGATGATGCTGTTTGTCTAGCTGCTCTGAAAGTGAACTGTGTGTGCTGGTGATCAAGGGTGTATTCCTTCCGCCGATTCAATAGAAAAATGTTTCTTAAACGGAAGCAAACGGAACGAAACGGGGATGGACCTAAGTGAATTTGTCCAGTAGAAACTCTCGTTGAACGTTTTGCAACTGTTTGGACAAATAACTACATTCTAGATCAGCTAGATGCAGGCAAGAAAGTGCAAGGTGGTATTGCATGTGTCACTGTCTGTTACCACATTTGTCTCTCAACCTGTGCACCTGCGTTATAAACTTTTAATCATAGACTTGGTTGTAGCAACCTCATGATGGGTATAGGGAACATTTTAGTATCATGTAGTAGCCTAAACCTATTGATGTTATATTGAGCTGGGTGAATGGAGTATGAATGACAGTCATACAATATGAATGAATAGAAGGCAAGGCTTATAAATAAATAGAAAAAAGCGTACTCTCTCATCTTAAACAGCACGGAAGGCCATTAGCATCTCTACAACACTATGATTTCTTCTTCTTCTCTTCTTCTGCTTTCACTTACATTCATGTTTACTACAACTACTCACTGCCTCCATTACCTTCATTTACCTGTTTGACAAGTCCACTTTTGTAAACAAAATGTATTTGTTATAACGTTTTGCTAAACACTTTGCTAAAAGATATAAATGATGAAAGGCTAGCAAATGTGTGCATATGTGTCTATATGGAGGTATGCCGTGTGAGAAAGAGGTAGAGGAGAAGAGAGAGAGGGGGAGATAGAGGGAGCGAGAGAGAGAGAGAGAGAGAGAGAGAGAGAGAGGAAGAAGAGAAACTGCCAAGAAGGTAATCTATGAAGTGTCAACGATCAAATCCCACACAGACCAGTGCGCTGAGACAAACAAACCCCAACATATGCAAAGCTGCGGACTGTCTTCACTTTTTAAATGGTGTGACCCACACTTTAGATATAGCCAATAACAACACCTGCTTGGGAAAAAGACCAGAGATCATTTTTTCTGAAGAGGACAGGGCAAACACCAATTGCAGCACTCTCCTTGCACTTTCGAAGATACACACACCTACAAACATATGCACACACACACACATGCATACACACACACTAACAAAAAACATAAACGCTCTGACATACTGTACGTATCTCCCTAGATATTAATGTTGTGGGAAACCATATTTTGTTGTCATGACAACTCATCTGCAGTGACACAAGGGGACGCTGACATGGATTGTCTCTGGATGAGAGTCGGGACCAGAATGGACACGGACACAGGAAGCTGAAGAATTGTCTAAATCCACATGTCAATCAAACAATAACTGTGTGAGTTGGAGTCTATTCCTGCTGCCCTCTGTGAAGACACAAACCAGAGCTTGCGTTCCTCTCCTTCAAGTAATATATTACTTGTTGTTGTAATGGTTACAACAGAAATACCTAACTTTTGGTCATGCTGATGGATTTGCCATATTTTAGAATTGAGCTTTCCTTTTTGCATGAATAATTTAGTGTTTGGGAAAAGTCAAGTGAGTTCATACATTCCACGGCTAGGTTCAGTTGTCCTTCAGAGACAAACACCACCAATCACCTATATCTCTTCCCAAACATCTCCTCTCCTAGCCCCTCATTTTCCTCCCTGGGAGAGCCAGGGTCATTGGGGCTCAGCAACCCATTGGGCCAGAAAGAAACTAAAAAAAAAAGATATTGAAAAAAGCAACTTTATTGACTGGATGATGTATATTGTCAGACACTGGGACAGTATCCAAGTTTCTTCTTACATCCCTCTGGTTCACATCTCTCTCGTTGCGTTCATGTACAGAGAAACAATACAGATTCCCTTGGCCTATACACCATTCTTCTAGAACAATGAGAGATACAGTAGGGGAAAAGAGATATCCATGGGGAGAAATATCCTTAATGCAGCGTCAGACAGTTACAATCGGGGATATGACAATCTGATGCTAGATCTATGGTTCGTAGTATCCACTTCCACCAGTGAATACAGACATATATATTTAGTACCTATTACAGGCAGTGACAATGTTCTCTAAACTGACTCACACTTGCTCCAAGCTGACTTGAATCAAAGTCACGTATGGAAGGTAGCGGAAACAGAGCCACAATGCATTGTAACTACTGTTCTGTTCGGCTAGTAGGGAGGTGTCATTGAAATGACATCAGTTGAAATGTGAAGAGCTCAGTGCAGCTAGCTCAAGGAAAACCCCATGTTCATCAGACTATAGCTGAGAGACTGAGAGACATATTGTGTGAAATATAAGGAGGAAGAGACCTAAAGGAGACATTTTAAGGTGTAACTGTGCCTCCCCCCTTTCCCCCCCAAAACACTGATAACGATAGTGCTCCCCTCACCTCTCCACTCTTCCTTGTCCCGATCTGTTTCACCATAAATCCACCAGATTATCTGAGAAAGAGAGAGAAACATAGAGAGAAAAAGGGGCATCAGGGTGTGATAATGACTTGGACTGGAATGGGGGAATGGGTAGGGAGGCGTGTGTACACCCGCACACACACACACACACACACACACACACACACACACACACACACACACACACAGTCTTGTTTAACTAACCTTGTGGGGACACACAATTCAGTCACATTCAAAATCCTATTTTCCCTAACCACTAATCCTAACCCTGACATTAACCCCCAAAAATAACCTTAACAATAAACCTAACCCTAGCACCTAACCCTACCACTAACCCTAAATCCACAAGAAATAGCATTTTACCTTGTGAGGACTAACAAAATGTCCCCAGTTGGTCATTTTTAAAAATATATTATTCTTGTGGACACACACACACACACACACACACACACACAATTGAACACACCCACACGTACAGTACATACATACACCTCTCTCTATCCACACATGGTTGAACAATGCCCCCCTGCAATGCCAGCTGCAGATTGGGATGGCATCGCCCAGAGAGGGTTAGTAACAGGCCTGTAGGAGCAGGGGCAGTGGGCCCAGGTACCCACTTCTCTACAGGGTCTCTGTGGGCAGCGCCAGGACAGCCAGCCAGGGTGGTAATGGAGTAAATAACTGAAATGAGACAGAGTGTGAATTACTTCTCTCTGTGCTGTCTGATGGGCTAGAGGGGACCCACTGTGAGACTGACCAGGGGGTCCCACTCGGAGAGCTAGGGAGGGGTTGTGTGGGGGTATGAGAGAAGGGGGTGTCTGAGAGGGTGTTTAATACAGGTGCTGAAGGAAAGGGTTTGGGGAGAGACAGGAACCTCATGACTTTCCTTCATCCAGAGATGTTCAGAGCGTGACAGTCCCTGTGAGTTATCGTCACGTGCGTCTGACATTTCCTTCAATTTCTCACCACATAAACCGACTTGTGTGTTACAAACATAATTGCTTGTTAACCTAACTATGCTATGGCTAGTTCCATCAAACATTGTACTTTATAATATGTTAAACAGCAGACGCCAGAGTCTGGTAATCGTCATAATTCATTTAGAAATGTGTTTCTCTTTGTTTGATCATTTGTGACCTGTCTCTACTCCCCACTGTTGCGCAGTCTACTGGTGCCTAGGTGAGAACGCGGCGGTGAAGTTCACGGCCAATTAGGAGCAGCCTATTTTGGTTTCTCCAATTTACGGGGTGTTTTTATTGCAAACACTAATGTTCATGCAAATGATGTTGTTATTTTTGATTAACGTGTTAATAGTTGCCGATTGTTTTCCAGGATTGCCTCTCAAGTGAATTATCACTGCTTATTGAGCATTTACATCAGTTGTCGAGGAGGTGCATAAGAACAGCCCTTAGCCATGGTATATTTAAGCAATAAGTCACGAGGGCGTGTGGTATATTACCAATATACAACGGCTAAGGATTGTTCTTACGCGGAGTGCATGGATACAGCCCTTAGCCGTGGTATATATAAAAAGACATGTTTTATCATACCCGTGGTATACGGTCTGATATACCACAGCTGTCAGCCAATCAGCATTCAGGGCTCAAACCACCCAGTTTATACGGTCTGATATAACATGGCTTTCAGCCAATCAGCATCCAGGAGCAAAACTACCCGGTTTATAATGGTCAATATACCAACCCCTCCTCTGGCCTTATTGCTTAATTACCATATTGCATTCATGTCATACACATCAGCATTTCTATACGCTATACACCACCTTTAGAACTGTAGACACTATATAAGTTGGCAAAACTACAGCAACTTCAATGCAGAGCCCTGATTGAAAACACATAAAAACCAAACCATATAGCCCAAATAAAATACAATTGTATTAGTCTCATGCTTCGTAAACAACAGGTGTATACGATGCTGACCTGACTGCACGTGCGCTTGAGTCTGCGTTTGCCATCGCGCGCATGTTGATTTTGTCCCCCCCCACACCAGACGTGATCAAGACATGCAGGTTGAAATATTAAAACAAACTCTGAACCAATTGTATTAATTTGGGGACAGGTCAAAAATCATTATATATATGACATTATATACTATGTCTCCCTTGCTGCTGGTGATTCTCTGATCCACCTCTACGCAGACGACACCATTCTGTATACTTCTGGCCCTTCTTCGGACAGTGTTAACTAACCTCCAGACAAGCTTCAATAACATACAACTCTCCTTCCGTGGCCTCCATCTGCTCTTAAATGCTAGTAAAACTAAATGCATGCTCTTCAACCGATCGCTGCCCGATCTGACTTAGAATATGTGGACAACTACAAGTACCTAGGTGTCTGGCTAGACTGTAAACTCTCCTTCCAGACTCATATTAAACATCTCAATCCAAAATTAAATCTAGAATCGGCTTCCTATTTCGCAAACAACGCCTCCTTCACTCATGCTGCCAAACACACCCTCATAAAACGGACTATCCTACCGATCCTCGACTTCGGCGATGTCATTTACAAAATAGCCCCCAACACTCTACTCAGCAAACTGGATGCAGTCTATCACAGTGCCACCCGTTTTGTCACCAAAGCCCCATATACCACCCACCACTGCGACCTGTATGCTCTCATTGGCTGGTCCTCGCTAAATATTCGTCGCCAGACCCACTGGCTCCAGGTCATCTATAATCTTATCTCAGCTCACTGGTCACCATAACAACACCCACCCGTAACACGTTCTCCAGCGGGTATATCTCACTGGTCATCCCCAAAGCCAACACCTCTTTTGGTCACCTTTCCTTCCAGTTCTCTTCTGCCAATGACTGGAACAAATTGCCGAAATCGCTGAAGTTGGAGAATTATATCTCCCTCACTAAGTTTAAACATCAGCTATCTGAGCAGCTAACCGATCGCTGCAGCTGTACATTGCCCGTCTGTAAATAGCCCACCCAACTACCTCATCCCTATATTTATTTTATTTACTTTTTTGCTCTTTTGCACACCAGTATTTCTACTTGCACATCATCATCTGCACATCTATCACTCCAGGATTAATTTGCTAAATTGTAATTACTTCGTTACTAGGGCCTATTTATTGCCTTACCTCCTCACACCATTTGCACACACTGTATATATACTTTTTTTTCTATTGTGTTATAGACTGTATGTTTGTTTACTCCATGTGTAACTCTGTGTTGTTGCTTGTGTCACACTGCTTTGCTTTATCTTGGCCAGGTCGCAGTTGAAAATGAGAACTTGTTCTCAACTGGCCTACCTGGTTAAATAAAAATGTAACATTTATGGCAATTTAGCTTGCTGCTGCTAGCTCATTTATCCTGGGATATAAACATTGGGTTGTTATATGCACAAGGTCCTCTACTCCAACAATTAATCCACAGATAAAAAGGTAAATCTCCTCTCCTCCTTCAGGCTTCTTCTTATTATTTGGACTTTATATGGTGGTTGGCAACCAACTTTAAGGTGCATCACCACCACCAACTGGACTGGAGTGTCGACCTCAGTTCATCTTTCAATCACCCATGTGGGTATATGGTCCTAAAAACTAATGAGGAGATGGGAGAGCAGGACTTGCAGTGCGTTGAGCGTCACAAATAGTTCTATTTTAGCGCCTGGCTACGTAGACGCAAACGATAAGTGTAGGTGCAATGATTGAATAACTGAATTTACTTACAGTTTATTTTAGTAAATATTTCTTAACACTTATCTTTCTTGAAAATGCATTATTGGTTAAGGTCTTGTAAGTAAGCGTTTCACAAACATTTGATTTGATTTGAGAAGCTGTTTTCGGATATTATGGCCGAGACATTACACACAAAAAAGTTAAGATCAGTGTAAAAAAAATACAAGCTAGCACAATTGGCTAGGAGCCAAGAGCCAGGAGCGAGGAGCCCGTACGACAGCTGCTATCCACTGCAGTGCTCGGGGATGATACAGTCGCCGTTAATGCAACCAAAAATATATTCAGAAATGTCCCTCATTAAGTGACCTCAAACCAGGTTACATTGTCATTCCTATTCAATGGCAATGCTCACGTTCCGAGTTGACTCTAGACCACTGCCTGCTCAACAAAGACTCCAGCGAGTCCCTAAGTGTAGAAAGACAGACTCCACTTATGTTCAAAGGCAGACACCTCCCTCGCCTCCCAACTCAAACCTACGGACAGAGTTGGAGCTCTTGCAAAACAAGACCAACAAAAGTTGCTGAAATCCTACCAGCTAAAACATGGGCTGTTATCCGTATGCAGTGTTTTCTGTTAGTGATGGGTAAAGAGTGGGCTAGGAGTTTGTGATATTGTCCTGACCTTGTTCATCATCCATAATGCACCGTCAGCATATAAACTGCTATGAAAGTTTAATAGAGAAAAGGTCCTCTGCTTGTCTTGCTGTGGCGCTGCTGTGACAGGCTAATCTTTAATCACAACTCTGGCGGAGAAAGGGGATGTCAGTGAGCGTTTCTGCAAACGGTGCTGTGATCTTCTAAAAAGCCTGCACCTGGACGATGAGCTTCTCTATATCCAACCATCCCCGTCTTCCTCTTTCTCTGTCTGTCTGTTTATACCTTTAGATATGTCATATTCTATGCTCTTTGTCTCTCTCTCCTTCTGGCTCTCTCTCTCCCTCTGGCTCTCTCTCTCTCCCTCGGCTCTCTCTCTACCTCTCTACCCCTCTCTCTCTCTCTACCTCTCTACCCCTCTCTCCCTCTGGCTCTCTCTCTACCTCTCTACCCCTCTCTCTCTCTCTACCTCTCTCTGGCTCTCTCTACCCCTCTCTCTCTCCCTCTGGCTCTCTCTCTCCCGCTGGCTCTCTCTCTACCTCCCTCTCTCTCTCTCTCTCTGGCTCTCTCTCTACCCCTCTCTCTCTCTACCTCTCTACCCCCTCTCTCTCTCTACCCCTCTCTCTCTCCCGCTGGCTCTCTCTCTACAGTTCTCTCTCTCTCCCTCTGGCTCTCTCTACCTCTCTACCCCTCTCTCTCTCTCCCTCTGGCTCTCTCTCTACAGTTCTCTCTACCCCCTCTGGCTCTCTCTCCCTCTGGCTTTCTCTCTCCCTCTGGCTCTCTCTCTACAGTTCTCTCTACCTCCCTCTGGCTCTCTCTCTACCTCCCTCTGGCTCTCTCTCTACTACAGTTCTCTCTTTCTCCCTCTGGCTCTCTCTCTCCCTCTGGCTCTCTCTCTACAGTTCTCTCTACCTCCCTCTGGCTCTCTCTCCCTCTGGCTCTCTCTCTACCTCCCTCTGGCTCTCTCTCTACAGTTATCTCTACCTCCCTCTGGCTCTCTCTCCCTCTGGCTCTCTCTCTACCTCCCTCTGGCTCTCTCTCCCTCTGGCTCTCTCTCTACCTCCCTCTGGCTCTCTCTCTACAGTTATCTCTACCTCCCTCTGGCTCTCTCTCTACAGTTCTCTCTACCTCCCTCTGGCTCTCTCTCCCTCTGGCTCTCTCTCCCTCTGGCTCTCTCTCTACAGTTCTCTCTACCTCCCTCTGGCTCTCTCTCCCTCTGGCTCTCTCTCTCCCTCTGGCTCTCTCTCTACCTCCCTCTGGCTCTCTCTCTACCTCCCTCTGGCTCTCTCTCTACCTCCCTCTGGCTCTCTCTCCCTCTGGCTCTCTCTCTACCTCCCTCTGGCTCTCTCTCTACAGTTCTCTCTACCTCCCTCTGGCTCTATCTCCCTCTGGCTCTCTCTCTACCTCCCTCTGGCTCTCTCTCTACAGTTATCTCTACCTCCCTCTGGCTCTCTCTCCCTCTGGCTCTCTCTCTACAGTTCTCTCTACCTCCCTCTGGCTCTCTCTCCCTCTGGCTCTCTCTCTACAGTTCTCTCTACCTCCCTCTGGCTCTCTCTCCCTCTGGCTCTCTCTCTCCCTCTGGCTCTCTCTCTACCTCCCTCTGGCTCTCTCTCCCTCTGGCTCTCTCTCTACCTCCCTCTGGCTCTCTCTCTACCTCCCTCTGGCTCTCTCTCCCTCTGGCTCTCTCTCTACCTCCCTCTGGCTCTCTCTCTCCCTCTGGCTCTCTCTCTACAGTTCTCTCTACCTCCCTCTGGCTCTATCTCCCTCTGGCTCTCTCTCTACCTCCCTCTGGCTCTCTCTCTCCCTCTGGCTCTCTCTCTACAGTTCTCTCCACCTCTCTCTGGCTTTCTCTACCTCTCTACCCCTCTTTCTCTTTCTCTCTACCTCTGGCTCTCTCTCTACCTCTCTCTCTACCTCTCTCTCTCTACCTCTCTCTCGCTACCTCTCTCTGACCCCATCTCTTCACCCTCCCACTCTTTCTCTTTCACATCTCAGATGTGACACAAGCCCCAGCAGTCATTGGAGTCACTATTCCTCCTCAAAACATGACTGACCTCACTAACTGAGACAGCTTCCTGTACCTGTTTGCCTTGGTATCAAAGAGTTCCTCTGACTAATTCACCATGGCACAGCACAGCTGGACAAAACATGGACACAAGAGCAGAGCAGTTGTACTGCATATTTCAGTACATGGATATATCAGTATAACCCCCCACCAACTCTGTATCCAAGTCAATTTCCTTACCGTCCTAACAGTTATGGAATATCCTGGAAGGTTCTTGACTGCTAAATGCACCATAGAAGCAAAGCCAGAGCTTTCTGATCACTAAATCTGTTTATTTTGAGGATTTTGGTCGGATTGCCAATAAACCTTGTTGCATGCAGGTACATCCTGAAGATATGAGCTCCACATCTCCCCAAAGACGTGAGTCTGGTGTGGTGATGCCTGTTGAATGCAGATGGGTAAAGCTGGAGAACAGTACCGAGGGAAAGGCCCGGGCCTGCAGACATGCAACAACTTACTGCAGAGATTGAAATATTCCTATATGTGTACTATAGGTAATACATAGGCTATTGTACCTTCAAAATAATTGCATCAATCACTCGCACTACAATTATCAATGCCACACTTGACTTGGACGAGTCTAAAATACAAGACCACACATGGTAGTGGTGGATCTCTGCTTTTTGTGCCTCTAAATATTTCCACAAGAAGTTGCCATTCAGTCTCATCTGAAATGACACTTGTCCGACATTGTATCAATGTGTCACTTCAGCTTTTACCCCCAAAATGCTGTCCAACATATCCGCTTAATGGTGATTGAAATATGGGTAGCGTCTGTCAAGACAACCACTTAAAGTCAACATGTCAGAGGTAGCAGGGGGGAACTAAGTCCAAAACTACTGGACTGTCAAATCACACGCAGCGGGGAACAGATTCCTGTGGATCTGCTAGCAACAAAAAGAATCAGCGAGGTTTTCACAGCGATTTCATATGGCATCACTCATGTCTCCAAATTAATCCTGCCCGCAAAATGATGTCTTCTTTTCATCCCAAAGTCCCATTTCCATGGTTACACTGTCAAAGCGGAGGAGAGTAAGAGTGAAGCAGAGGAGAAAGGAAACACTGGGCTACTTTGATTATCTTAACGTTTCAACTTAGATGAAAAAGCAGAGTCCAATCTTAACAAAGAGCAAATTACATTTCACCGGGCTTCTATTGTTCTATGAAATTGAGGGTGAAAAGAGCTGAACTGACAAAGAGACTCATAATTATCTTCCATGTTGAGGCATTTGAATTAACTGTTTTTTTCCTGTCTAGGAGTGTGGGTGTTGGGGGAGTATGCAGGGAAGATGACCAGCTTGACTGAAAGAGAGCAGGACAGCATCCCTACGCAACAGAGTGGTAGCTGGTTAGAGATAAGAACTATTGGTAAAGGATTCCGTGACAACAGCATTCTACACTGTACAGGAACTCTACAAAACCCTGGACATCCCCAAACTGAAGTCTATCATACTCTACCAGCACATAGTCTCTGTTGGATTCTTCCCGAGGTCTGGTGAAGTTAAAGCTTTTCATATAGCTTGTTATGTTTGACTGAAAGCAGCAATAATGGCTGTTGGGAAACTCTCCCTCATGTTGGAAGCTGTCCAGAATTCCCTTGAATTTGAGGTTCAACTGCCTCGCCATGAGAACAATGTGAAAACACACTGATGGGCGGTCAGTGAATTCTTTGTTTGACCGCTGGCTGACCACTGGGTCTGACCGCGTGTGGTTCGGGTTGTCCAGTGGGAGCTGACCTGTCATTACCACCCAGACCACAGACACACGTCTCTGGCCACTGGACCACAGGACATTCCAGCCACCCAGGAACAATGAAAAGAGAGTGACCGTGGACCACACCATTCAACCTATGGAGGAAGGAATTACTGGATGAGTTTCCTTTTCCGATGACATCCTCAAAAATAAGTTTTATAAGTGCAATCACAGGTCTGACAAAAACATAACAGTCAGAGTCCTTAGCCTCCATCAATATATTGGTATTGACATCTGTATTCTTAAATGGTGTGTATGTGTATGTGTGTGTGTGTGTGTGTGTGTGTGTGTATGTGTGTGTGTGTGTGTATGTGTGTGTGTGTATGTGTGTGTGTGTGTGTATGTGTGTGTATGTGTGTATAATGGGGCTCCCCTCTCTTTAGATCCAGATAAGGTATGGTGGTGTACAGCTTGAGGGTAATACAGCTCTCTACTTCCAGCCTTCAGCTTATCAATGTACTGCTGGGTTCAGTTTTACACACTGGTGACCAACAAGATGGCTGTGCGGGAGACAGGGAGCGGGGGAGACAGGGAGACAGGGAGCAGGGGAGACAGGGAGCAGGGGAGACAGGGAGCAGGGGAGACAGGGAACAGGGGAGACAGGGAGCAGGGGAGACAGGGAACAGGGGAGACAGGGAGCAGGGGAGACAGGGAACAGGGGAGACAGGGAGCAGGGGAGACAAGGAACAGGGGAGACAGGGAACAGGGGAGACAGGGAGCAGGGGGAGACAGGGAGCAGGGGAGACAGGGAACAGGGGAGACAGGAACAGGGAGACAGGGAGCAGGGGAGAGAGGGAGCAGGGGAGAGGGAACAGGGAGACAGGGGGGAGACAGGGAGCAGGGGAGACAGGGAACAGGGAGACAGGGAGCAGGGGAGACAGGGAACAGGGGAGACAGGGAGCAGGGGAGACAGGGAGGAGGGGAGACAGGGAGCAGGGGAGACAGGGAGCAGGGGAGACAGGGAACAGGGGAGACAGGGAGCAGGGGAGACAGGGAGCAGGGGAGACAGGGAACAGGGGAGACAGGGAACAGGGGAGACAGGGAGCAGGGGAGACAGGGAGCAGGGGAGACAGGGAGCAGGGGAGACAGGGAACAGGGGAGACAGGGAGCAGGGGAGACAGGGAGCAGGGGAGACAGGGAGCAGGGAGACAGGGAGCAGGGGAGACAGGGAGCAGGGGAGACAGGAACAGGGAGACAGGGAGCAGGGGAGACAGGGAACAGGGGGAGACAGGGAGCAGGGAGACAGGGAACAGGGGAGACAGGAACAGGGGAGACAGGGGCAGGGGAGACAGGGAGCAGGGGAGACAGGAACAGGGGAGACAGGGAGCAGGGGAGAGAGGGAGCAGGGGAGACAGGGAACAGGGGAGACAGGGAGCAGGGGAGACAGGGAACAGGGGAGACAGGGAACAGGGGAGACAGGAACAGGGGAGACAGGGAACAGGGGAGACAGGGAACAGGGGAGACAGGGAGCAGGGGAGACAGGGAGCAGGGGAGACAGGGAGCAGGGGAGACAGGGAACAGGGGAGACAGGGAGCAGGGGAGACAGGGAGCAGGGGAGCCAGGGAACAGGGGAGCCAGGGAGCAGGGGAGACAGGAGCAGGGGAGACAGGAACAGGGGAGACAGGGAGCAGGGGAGACAGGAACAGGGGAGACAGGGAGCAGGAGAGACAGGAACAGGGGAGACAGGGAGCAGGGGAGAGAGGGAGCAGGGGAGACAGGGAACAGGGGAGACAGGGAGCAGGGGAGACAGGGAACAGGGGAGACAGGAACAGGGGAGAGAGGGAGCAGGGGGAGACAGGGAGCAGGGGAGACAGGGGAGACAGGGAACAGGGAGACAGGGAGCAGGGGAGACAGGGAGCAGGGAACAGGGAGACAGGGAGCAGGGGAGACAGGGAGCAGGGGGAGACAGGGAGCAGGGGAGACAGGGAACAGGGAGACAGGAACAGGGAGACAGGGAGCAGGGGAGAGAGGGAGCAGGGGAGACAGGAACAGGGGAGACAGGGAACAGGAGAGAGGGAGCAGGGGAGACAGGGAACAGGGGAGAGAGGGAGCAGGGGAGACAGGGAGACAGGGAGACAGGGAGCAGGGAGACAGGGAACAGGGGAGACAGGGAGCAGGGGAGACAGGGAGACAGGGGAGACAGGAACAGGGGAGACAGGGAGCAGGGGAGAGAGGGAGCAGGGGAGACAGGGAACAGGGGAGACAGGGAGCAGGGGAGACAGGGAACAGGGGAGACAGGGAACAGGGAGACAGACAGGGAGCAGGGGAGAGAGGGAGCAGGGGAGACAGGGAGCAGGGGGAGAGAGGGAGCAGGGGAGACAGGAACAGGGGAGACAGGGAGCAGGGGAGACAGGGAGCAGGGGAGACAGGGAACAGGGGAGACAGGGAACAGGGGAGACAGGGAGCAGGGGAGACAGGGAGCAGGGGAGACAGGGAACAGGGGAGACAGGGAGCAGGGGAGACAGGGAGCAGGGGAGACAGGGAACAGGGAGACAGGGAGCAGGGGAGACAGGGAACAGGGGAGACAGGGAGCAGGGGAGACAGGGAACAGGGAGACAGGGAACAGGGGAGAGAGGGAGCAGGGGAGACAGGGAACAGGGAGACAGGGGGAGCAGGGGAGACAGGGAGCAGGGGAGACAGGGAGCAGGGAGACAGGGATCAGGGGAGACAGGAACAGGAGGGGGGAGACAGGGAGCAGGGGAGACAGGGAGCAGGGGAGACAGGAACAGGGGAGACAGGAACAGGGGAGACAGGGAGCAGGGGAGACAGGAACAGGGGAGACAGGGAGCAGGGGGAGAGGGAGCAGGGGAGACAGGGAACAGGGGAGACAGGGAACAGGGGAGACAGGGAACAGGGGAGACAGGGAGCAGGGGAGACAGGGAGCCGGGGAGACAGGAACAGGGGAGAGAGGGAACAGGGGAGACAAGGAACAGGGGAGACAAGGAACAGCGGAGACAGGGAGGGGGAGACAAGGAACAGGGGAGAGAGGGAACAGGGGAGAGAGGGAACAGGGGAGAGAGGGAACAGGGGAGACAAGGAACAGGGGAGACAGGGAGGGGGAGACAAGGAACAGGGGAGAGAGGGAACAGGGGAGAGAGGGAACAGGGGAGAGAGGGAACAGGGGAGACAAGGAACAGGGGAGACAAGGAACAGGGGAGACAAGGAACAGGGGAGACAAGGAACAGGGGAGAGAGGAAACAGGGGAGACATGGAACAGGGGAGACAAGGAACAGGGGAGAGAGGGAACAGGGGAGACAAGGAACAGGGGAGACAGGGAACAGGGGAGAGGGAACAGGGGAGAGAGGGAACAGGGGAGACATGGAACAGGGAGACAGGAACAGGGAGAGAGGGAACAGGGGAGACAAGGAACAGGGGAGACAGGGAACAGGGGAGACAGGGAACAGGGGAGAGAGGGAACAGGGGAGACAAGGAACAGGGGAGACAAGGAACAGGGGAGAGAGGGAACAGGGGAGACAGGGAACAGGGGAGACAAGGAACAGGGGAGACAAGGAACAGGGGAGAGAGGGAACAGGGGAGACAGGGAACAGGAGAGACAAGGAACAGGGGAGACAAGGAACAGGGGAGACAGGGAGCAGGGGAGACAGGAACAGGGGAGACAGGGAACAGGGGAGACAAGGAACAGGGGAGACAAGGAACAGGGGAGAGAGGAAACAGGGGAGACAAGGAACAGGGGAGAGAGGGAACAGGGGAGACAGGGAACAGGGGAGACAAGGAACAGGGGAGACAAGGAACAGGGGAGAGAGGAAACAGGGGAGACAAGGAACCAGGGGGGAGACAGGGAGCAGGGGAGACAAGGAACATGGGAGACAGTGAGGGGGAGAGAGGGAACATGGGAAACAGTGAGGGGGAGAGAGGGAACATGGGAGACAGTGAGGGGGGAGAGAGGGAACATGGGAGACAGTGAGGGGGAGAGAGGGAACATGGGAGACAGTGAGGGGAGAGAGGGAACATGGGAGACCGTGAGGGGGAGAGAGGGAACAGGGGAGACAGTGAGGGGAGAGAGGGAACATGGGAGACAGTGAGGGGGAGAGAGGGAACATGGGAGACAGTGAGGGGAGAGAGGGAACATGGGAGACAGTGAGGGGGAGAGAGGGAGCATGGGAGACAGTGAGGGGAAGAGAGGGAACAGGGGAAACAGTGAGGGGGAGAGAGGGAACATGGGAGACAGTGAGGGGGAGAGAGGGAACATGGGAGACAGTGAGGGGGAGAGAGGGGAACATGGGAGACAGTGAGGGGGAGAGAGGGAACAGGGGAGACAGTGAGGGGGAGAGGGAACATGGGAGACAGTGAGGGGAGAGAGGGAACATGGGAGACAGTGAGGGGGAGAGGGAACATGGGAGACAGTGAGGGGGGAGAGAGGGAACAGGGGAGACAGTGGGGGAGAGAGGGAACATGGGAGACAGTGAGGGGGAGAGAGGGAACATGGGAGACAGTGAGGGGGAGAGAGGGAACAGGGGAGACAGTGGGGGGGAGAGAGGGAACATGGGAGACAGTGAGGGGGAGAGAGGGAACATGGGAGACAGTGGGGGGAGAGAGGTAGAGAGTGAAGGACTAATATCTCACGCATATGCAACCCAGTCTTAACCTCTCCCCATAAAACACATGCATGTACCACCCCCACGCACACACCCAAACACACACACACCCAAACACACACACAGACACAAACCGCTACAATCCTCATGTCTGTGTGAATATGTAGCTCAGGGTCCAAATGCAGAGGTATGGGTAATGGGAGGTTGAAGAGCAGTGACTAATTAGATTCATTTACTCTCTCTCTCTCTCTCTCTCTCTCTCTCTGGGCCAGCTGTAGAGGTCTGTGGCAGCCTTCTTCATGCTCCATTGTGCCGAGGCTGCTTGGTTGTCTTCCCGGCCGATGCCATCCCTCCTCGGCTCAGACAATGGTTCCGCGGTGACGCCGGACACGGCGGTCATGTTCCATTTGCCCATGTGCATTATCTCCCAATCCCCTGGCCCTTTGGTCCCCACAGCTCCCCCTGTCCCCTCGCTCTGAATGGAGTCTAAAACCATTATGAAGAGAAACGCACTGACAGAGAGGGGGAGTGGGAGGAAAATATAGAGAAAGGGGGAAAAGAGTGGGAAGAGGCACAGCTGAGGGAGAGGGGGGGGTGTAGGGAGCGGGAGGGAGAAAAATGGAGAGGGGGAGGCCCTTGTGTTGGGACTGGGTGTGATGCATACTAATGACACCATTACAACCACACGCTCTCCCAGATCATGTTTACTCTGTTGTGGTTCCTCTCACCTTCCACCTCCCTCACCCAATCTACAATATCTCTTTGTTTTTTCCTCCTACTTTTCCACCCCTTTACATTATTTTCTAGAGAGAACTGTAAATAGCAGAAAGGGGGAATTTTGGTGTATTTGACCAAAACGCAGGTCACCATAGTTGACGGTAATTCTCCCAGTGCCGTGCTCTGTGTGTGGGTGGCACTCCTCTCTGCATAGCTTCTCTTTTCCATGGCATTGAACTTGACCCGGAGTGACCCTTCTATAACGAGTGAATTGAAAACATCTCCCATTGGAATGCAGTGTGGAGATACTGGCTGAGTTTCTTTCCTCCTTTTCAGTGTTTTGATGAATTAAAGGGCCAGCGTCTACATTTCCTTCACCTGCAAGCACACACGCACACACACACACACACACACACACTGTGCACACACACACACTGTGCCCTCTAAAGGGGGAGGGGTCAATAATAAAACCTTTATGAAGACGTGATGAGGCCATAGGCAGGGAACTGTAACTCAGTATGCTTGTTACAGTATACATGTATGTGGAGGGCAAACACGGCACGTGTACGTGTGCTGGCTCAGACGCATAACATGAAAATATTAGCCAGGTTCTCACGTTTCTGGTTACAGGTCATATCACTGAAGTAATACAGAAAGAAACTACATTTCAGTATTTCTTAGTCCTTTTTAATGTTGGTGTGGTTCCAGATTTTGACTGTCAAAGAGGTTTCAAATTCATGAGAAACGGGATGTTACGATTTATTTGACCGAAAAGCTTGTTAAAACACACTCATTTGAAGTTGTTTTAGGTGTTTTCATTGGTTTGAGCGAATAGAAGTGACTTGATATGGATGTTTTTCTTGTGGCGGTGGTGGTGTGTCTCAGGATGAATGTTTATGTGTGGCTGAAAGTGTCCAAGCCTGGTGGCGTGAGGCCCTGTTTCATCTGAATCCTGATCTACCATCCCTTGACGCTGTCGCAATCCATCACTTACAGCCCTGTTCACACACACACACACACACACTAGGGGGAGGGGCTTGTAACACATCCCTAGATGGAGCTCATGAATAATAAGTAGGTGTGACGGCGACTGGTCCAGCCTGAGCAGTACCCTCTCCACCTCCCTCCCTCCACCTCCCTCCCTCCCTCTCCCATGCATCCCCTCAGTGCCCTCACACCCCTCCTCCATCTCCCTCCCTCTCCACCTCCCTCCCTCCCTCTCCCATGCATCCCCTCAGTGCCCTCACACCCCTCCTCCATCTCCATGTTTATGCATGGCTCCCTGTTTCATATGTGTCCTCCACATCATTTCTCCTGTTGTCACGGGAACTGATGACACGGGCTGCATTAAGAATGATGACCCGCACACAGATTACGGTGCTGTCAGAAAAGCACACACACATACGGAACATCATACACACACACACGCACGCATAAATAGGACCTGATGCGGAAAACAATACCCCAGGGGGCCCCAATACGTCCTCCTTGTTACGCCACCAGAAAGGACTGTCCACTCAAAACAACCCACACACAGCAGCTCTGACCAAAACAACAATGAGAAACAATACATTTTATTCAGGTTTGAATTGGTATACGGTCTGATATTCCATGGCTGTCAGCCAATCAACATTCAGGGCTCGAGTCTCTCTCTGTTCTCTCTCGGTCTCTCTCTGTCTCTCTCTGTGCTCTCTCTCTTCTCTCTCTGTTCTCCCTGGCACTCTCTGTCTCTGTCTCTCTCTGTCTCTCTCTGTTCTCTGTCTCTCTCTTCTCTCTCTGTTCTCTGTCTCTCTCTTCTCTCTCTGTCTCTCTCTGTTCTCTCTCTGTCTCTCTCTGTTCTCTGTCTCTCTCTTCTCTCTCTTCTCTCTCTGTTCTCCCTGGCACTCTCTGTCTCTCTCTGTTCTCTCTCTGTTCTCTGTCTCTCTCTGTCTCTCTCTGTCTCTCTCTGTTTTCTGTCTCTCTCTGTCTCTCTCTGTTCTCTCTCTGTTCTCTGTCTCTCTCTGTTCTCTCTCTGTTCTCTGTCTCTCTCTGTCTCTCTCTGTCTCTCTCTGCTCTCTGTCTCTCTCTTCTCTCTCTGTTCTCTGTCTCTCTCTGTTCTCTGTCTCTCTGTCTCTCTCTGTTCTCTGTCTCTCTCTTCTCTCTCTGTTCTCTCTGGCTCTCTCTGTTCTCCTTGGCTCTCTCTGTTCTCTCTCTGTCTCTCTCTCTCTGTGCTCTGTTCTCTCTCTGTCTCTCTCTGTCTCTCTCTCTGTTCTCTGTCTCTCTTTGTCCTCTCTCTGTCTCTCTCTGTCTCTCTCTGTTCTCTCTCTGTCTCTCTCTGTCTCTCTCTGTTCTCTGTCTCTCTCTCTCTATTCTCTCTGTTCTCTCTCTGTCTCTCATTGTTCTCTCTCTGTTCTCTGTCTCTCTCTGTCTCTCTCTGTTCTCTGTCTCTCTCTTCTCTCTCTGTTCTCTGTCTCTCTCTCTCTCTCTGTTCTCCCTGGCACTCTCTGTCTCTCTCTCTGTTCTCTCTCTGTCTCTCTCTGTTCTCTGTCTCTCTCTGTTCTCTGTCTCTCTCTTCTCTCTCTGTTCTCTGTCTCTCTCTTCTCTCTCTGTTCTCCCTGGCACTCTCTGTCTCTCTCTGTTCTCTCTCTGTCTCTCTCTTCTCTCTCTGTTCTCTGTCTCTCTCTGTTCTCTCTCTGTCTCTCTCTGTTCTCTGGCTCTCTCTGTCTCTCTCTCTGTTCTCTGTCTCTCTCTGTTCTCTGTCTCTCTCTTCTCTCTCTCTGTTCTCTCTCTGTCTCTCTGTCTCTCTCTCTGTTCTCTGTCTCTCTCTTCTCTCTCTGTTCTCTGGCTCTCTCTGTTCTCTCTCTGTTCTCTGTCTCTCTCTGTTCTCTGTCTCTCTCTGTCTCTCTCTGTTCTCTGTCTCTCTCTGTTCTCTGTCTCTCTCTTCTCTCTCTGTTCTCTGTCTCTCTGTCTCTCTCTGTTCTCTGTCTCTCTCTTCTCTCTCTGTTCTCTGTCTCTCTCTTCTCTCTCTGTTCTCTGTCTCTCTCTTCCCTCTCTGTTCTCTCTCTGTTCTCTCTCTGTTCTCTGTCTCTCTCTGTTCTCTGTCTCTGTTCTCTCTCTGTCTCTCTCTGTTCTCTGTCTCTCTCTTCTCTCTCTGTTCTCTGTCTCTCTCTGTTCTCCCTGGCACTCTCTGTCTCTCTCTGTTCTCTGTCTCTGTCTCTCTCTGTTCTCTCTCTGTCTCTCTCTGTTCTCTCTCTGTTCTCTGTCTCTCTCTGTCTATCTCTGTTCTCTGTCTCTCTCTGTTCTCTGTCTCTCTCTTCTCTCTCTGTTCTCTGTCTCTCTCTTCTCTCTCTGTTCTCCCTGGCACTCTCTGTCTCTCTCTGTTCTCTGTCTCTGTTCTCTCTCTGTCTCTCTCTGTTCTCTGTCTCTCTCTTCTCTCTCTGTTCTCTGTCTCTCTCTGTTCTCCCTGGCACTCTCTGTCTCTCTCTGTTCTCTGTCTCTGTCTCTCTCTGTCTCTCTCTCTGTCTCTCTCTGTTCTCTGTCTCTCTCTGTTCTCTCTCTGTTCTCTGTCTCTCTCTGTCTCTCTCTGTTCTCTGTCTCTCTCTTCTCTCTCTGTTCTCTGTCTCTCTCTGTTCTCTGTCTCTCTCTTCTCTCTCTGTTCTCTGTCTCTCTCTGTTCTCTCTCTGTCTCTCTCTGTTCTCTGGCTCTCTCTGTCTCTCTCTCTGTTCTCTGTCTCTCTCTGTTCTCTGTCTCTCTCTTCTCTCTCTCTGTTCTCTCTCTGTCTCTCTCTCTGTTCTCTGTCTCTCTCTTCTCTCTCTGTTCTCTGGCTCTCTCTGTTCTCTGTCTCTCTCTGTTCTCTGTCTCTCTCTGTCTCTCTCTGTTCTCTGTCTCTCTCTCTTTCTCTCTCTGTTCTCTGTCTCTCTGTCTCTCTCTGTTCTCTGTCTCTCTCTTCTCTCTCTGTTCTCTGTCTCTCTCTTCTCTCTCTGTTCTCTGTCTCTCTCTTCCCTCTCTGTTCTCTCTCTGTTCTCTGTCTCTCCCTGTTCTCTGTCTCTGTTCTCTCTCTGTCTCTCTCTGTCTCTCTCTGTTCTCTGTCTCTCTCTTCTCTCTCTGTTCTCTGTCTCTCTCTGTTCTCCCTGGCACTCTCTGTCTCTCTCTGTTCTCTGTCTCTGTCTCTCTCTGTTCTCTCTCTGTTCTCTCTCTGTTCTCTGTCTCTCTCTGTTATCTCTCTGTTCTCTGTCTCTCTCTGTTCTCTCTCTGTTCTCTGTCTCTCTCTGTCTCTCTCTGTTCTCTGTCTCTCTCTTCTCTCTCTGTTCTCTGTCTCTCTCTGTTCTCTGTCTCTCTCTTCTCTCTCTGTTCTCTGGCTCTCTCTGTTCTCTCTCTGTTCTCTGTCTCTCTCTGTTCTCTGTCTATCTCTGTTCTCTGTCTCTCTCTGTTCTCTGTCTCTCTCTTCTCTCTCTGTTCTCTGTCTCTCTCTTCTCTCTCTGTTCTCTGTCTCTCTCTTCCCTCTCTGTTCTCTCTCTGTTCTCTGTCTCTGTTCTCTCTCTGTCTCTCTCTGTCTCTCTCTGTTCTCTGTCTCTCTCTTCTCTCTCTGTTCTCTGTCTCTCTCTGTTCTCCCTGGCACTCTCTGTTCTCTGTCTCTGTCTCTCTCTGTTCTCTCTCTGTTCTCTGTCTCTCTCTGTTATCTCTCTGTTCTCCGTCTCTCTCTGTTCTCTCTCTGTTCTCTGTCTCTCTCTGTTCTCTGTCTCTCTCTTCTCTGTCTCTCTCTGTTCTCTGTCTCTCTCTTATCTCTCTGTTCTCTGTCTCTCTCTGTTCTCTCTCTGTCTCTCTCTGTTCTCTGTCTCTCTCTGTTCTCTGTCTCTCTCTTCTCTCTCTGTTCTCTGTCTCTCTCTGTTCTCCGTCTCTCTCTTCTCTCTCTCTGTTCTCTCTCTGTCTCTCTGTCTCTCTCTCTGTTCTCTGTCTCTCTCTTCTCTCTATGTTCTCTGGCTCTCTCTGTTCTCTCTCTGTTCTCTGTCTCTCTCTGTTCTCTGTCTCTCTCTGTTCTATGTCTCTCTCTTCTCTCTCTGTTCTCTGTCTCTCTCTGTTCTCTGTCTCTCTCTTCTCTCTCTGTTCTCTGTCTCTCTCTTCCCTCTCTGTTCTCTCTCTGTTCTCTCTCTGTTCTCTGTCTCTCTCTGTTCTCTCTCTGTTCTCTGTCTCTCTCTTCTCTCTCTGTTCTCTGTCTCTCTCTTCTCTCTCTGTTCTCCCTGGCACTCTCTGTCTCTCTCTCTGTTCTCTCTCTGTTCTCTGTCTCTCTCTGTTCTCTGTCTCTCTCTTCTCTCTCTGTTCTCTGTCTCTCTGTTCTCCCTGGCACTCTCTGTCTCTCTCTCTGTTCTCTCTCTGTCTCTCTCTGTTCTCTGTCTCTCTCTGTTCTCTGTCTCTCTCTTCTCTCTCTGTTCTCTGTCTCTCTCTGTTCTCCCTGGCACTCTCTGTCTCTCTCTGTTCTCTGTCTCTCTCTGTCTCTCTCTGTTCTCTCTCTGTTCTCTGTCTCTCTCTGTTATCTCTCTGTTCTCTGTCTCTCTCTGTTCTCTGTCTCTCTGTTCTCTGTCTCTCTCTGTTCTCTGTCTCTCTCTTCTCTCTCTGTTCTCTGTCTCTCTCTGTCTCTCTCTCTGTTCTCTCTCTGTCTCTCTCTGTTCTCTGGCTCTCTCTGTCTCTCTCTGTTCTCTGTCTCTCTCTTCTCTCTCTGTTCTCTGTCTCTCTGTCTCTGTTCTCTGTCTCTCTCTTCTCTCTCTGTTCTCTGGCTCTCTCTGTTCTCTGTCTCTCTCTGTCTCTCTCTGTTCTCTCTCTGTTCTCTGTCTCTCTCTGTTCTCTGTCTCTCTCTTCTCTCTCTGTTATCTGTCTCTCTCTGTTCTCTGTCTCTCTCTTCTCTCTCTGTTCTCTGTCTCTCTCTTCTCTCTCTGTTTCTCTCTGTTCTCTGTCTCTCTCTTCTCTCTCGGTTCTCTGTCTCTCTCTGTTCTCTGTCTCTCTCTGTTCTCTCTCTGTTCTCTGTCTCTCTCTTCTCTCTCTGTTCTCTGTCTCTCTCTTCTCTCTCTGTTCTCCCTGGCACTCTCTGTCTCTCTCTCTGTTCTCTGTTCTCTCTCTGTTCTCTCTCTGTTCTCTGTATCTCTCTTCTCTCTCTGTTCTCCCTGGCACTCTCTGTCTCTCTCTCTGTTCTCTCTCTGTTCTCTGTCTCTCTCTGTTATCTCTCTCTCTCTGTCTCTCTCTGTTCTCTGTCTCTCACTTCTCTGTCTGGCTCTCTCTGTCTCTCTCTCTGTCTCTCTCTGTCTCTCTCTGTTCTCCTTGGCTCTCTGTCTCTCTCTGTTCTCTCTCTGTCTCTCTCTGTTCTCTCTCTGTTCTCTGTCTCTCTCTGTTCTCTGTCTCTCTCTCTCTGTCTCTCTCTGTTCTCTGTCTCTCTCTTCTCTCTCTGTTCTCCCTGGATCTCTATGTCTCTCTCTCTGTTCTCTCTCTGTTCTCTCTCTGTTCTCTCTCTGTCCTCTCTCTGTCTCTCTCTGTTCTCCTTGGCTCTCTCTGTCTCTCTCTGTTCTCTCTCTGTCTCTCTCTCTCTCTGTGCTCTCTCTGTCTCTCTCTGTTCTCTCTCTGTCTCTCTCTCTCTCTGCTCTCTCTGTTCTCTCTCTGTCTCTCTCTCTCTGTGCTCTCTCTGTTCTCTCTCTGTCTCTCTCTGTTCTCTCTCTGTCTCTCTCTGTCTCTCTCTGCCACTCTTCCTCATTATGAAGTTCTCCTGTTGTTTGTAGTTGGAGAGAGAGACACCATCTGATCCTACCTTTTTATCTCTTTCTTCTTCTTTTTCAAAGATCTGACTGACTGAAAAATAATGCATAATGTAAATCACGGACGAGTGAAAAACAACACAGAATAATTAATTATTAATAACCAACAATGCATATGTATAAACATTTGCATATCAAATAAATGTCATATAACGTTTTAAGAAAACATTTTTGCCTTCAATGTTTTATTATTCATATTCCGATCAACAACATCAGATAATGAAAAGTTGTCCATGTGAAAAGTTACGTGACAGTTTGGGTGAGGACAGCACCAACTGGGTGTCATGTCAGAAAGCTCACCTCTTACCTGCTTCATTCCTCAACTGTACTTCCTCGTTTCAAAACGGGACAGGATGCCATCAGGATCAGGTGACTGGGTGTTGCTTTTCACACGAGAGAAACAGAGATAGAATGAAAATAAATGAGTGATGTAGTTAACACTAATACCGTTTCCAAATGGAGTCTATTTCTCTAACTACTCAGTAGCAAATGAAAGATCAGAGACATGCCTTCGAATGGACCACATGCATCCAACATGACTGGAGTTCACCTACATTTTAGACAGGTGGGAATGTGGGGCTCCCTCTTTCTCTCTCTCTCTCTCTCTCTATTTCTCTCTCTCTCTCTCTCTCTCTCGCTCTCTCTCTCTCTCTCTATTTCTCTCTCTCTCTCTATTTCTCTCTCGCTCTCTCTCTCTATTTCTCTCTCTCTCTCTATTTCTCTCTCGCTCTCTCTCTATTTCTCTCTCTCTATTTCTCTATTTCTCTCTCTCTCGCTCTTTCTCTCTATTTCTCTCTCTCTCTATTTCTCTATCTCTATTTCTCTATTTCTCTCTCTCTCTCGCTCTTTCTCTCTCTTTCTCTCTTTCTCTATTTCTCTCTCTCACGCTCTTTCTCTCTCTCTCTCTCTCTATTTCTCTTTCTCTATTTCTCTCTCTCTCTATTTCTCTCTCTCTCGCTCTTTCTCTCTCTCTCTCTTTCTCTCTATTTCTCTCTCTCTCTATTTCTCTCTTTCTCTCTCTCTCTATTTATCTCTCTATTTTTCTCTCTCTCACTCTTTCTCTCTATTTCTCTCTCTCTCTCTATTTCTCTCTCTCTCTCTCTATTTCTCTCTCTCTCTTACACTGTCTGTCTCTCTATCTACATTTCTCTTCAATCAATCAATCACATTTATAAAGCCCTTTTTACAGTGCTATACAGAAACCCAGACTAAAACCCCAAACAGCAAGCAATGCAGACGCTCTGATTCTATTACTCAGTAGCGTCCTTCTCTACCTCCCATGCTACTTTCATCTAAACTTTTCTCCACAGACTTTATCTCTGACCTCTCTCATTCTTAAACCTTCTTTTTCACCTCGTAAAAATCACCTAGGTTTTTTTTCTCCTCCTCTTTCTCACTCCCCCTTTTCTTTACCCCTCTACCGTCCTTTATCCTGGTGCGTTCCTCTCCAACCCCTTTCTTTAAGAGCAGATAGCCCCCACACCCAACACACACGCATGCACGCACACACGTGGTGGTGGCTGGGTGCCCGTGCACACATTTGGGCCTACCTGGTTCTTTGTCTGTGTGTCTGGACCTGGACCGATGAGTGTTAGCAGAGCCCTGTTAAAGAGGAAGCATTGGCAGGACCAGACACACTCACCTCACCCCCCCCACCCCCAGACTCACACAGAGGCAAGCTTATCATATTCCCCAACCATTGCCAGACATACACATGTCTGCTGGCACAAACACACACATTTTAGGAGTTCTAAGCATGCCTAAGGATATAGTATTACAGCCGGAAAGGCTTGGGCTGTGGAGACTAAGGGTTAAGGGGGTAGAGTGTGTGTTATGTGGGATGGGGGCAGGGTATGACAAGGCAGAGTGGTGTGTGCTACAACTGTGCCTTCTGCTGGCCAGTGAGTAGAACTATAGTCTAGGTAGGTCATGGGAGGGTAACACTGACCCCAGTACAGCCACCAGGGATCAGACACAGTGAGTAGAACTATAGTCTAGGTAGGTCATGGGAGGGTAACACTGACCCCAGTACAGCCACCAGGGATCAGACACAGTGAGTAGAACTATAGTCTAGGTAGGTCATGAGAGGGTAACACTGACCCCAGTACAGCCACCAGGGATCAGACACAGTGAGTAGAACTATAGTCTAGGTGGGTCATGGGAGGGTAACACTGACCCCAGTACAGCCACCAGGGATCAGACACAGTGAGTAGAACTATAGTCTAGGTAGGTCATGGGAGGGTAATACTGACCCCAGTACAGCCACCAGGGATCAGACACAGTGAGTAGAACTATAGTCTAGGTAGGTCATGAGAGGGTAACACTGACCCCAGTACAGCCACCAGGGATCAGACACAGTGAGTAGAACTATAGTCTAGGTGGGTCATGGGAGGGTAACACTGACCCCAGTACAGCCACCAGGGATCAGACACAGTGAGTAGAACTATAGTCTAGGTAGGTCATGAGAGGGTAACACTGACCCCAGTACAGCCACCAGGGATCAGACACAGTGAGTAGAACTATAGTCTAGGTGGGTCATGGGAGGGTAATACTGACCCCAGTACAGCCACCAGGGATCAGACACAGTGAGTATAACTATAGTCTAGGTAGGTCATGGGAGGGTAATACTGACCCCAGTACAGCAACCAGGGATCAGACACAGTGAGTAGAACTATAGTCTAGGTAGGTCATGAGAGGGTGACACTGACCCCAGTACAGCCACCAGGGATCAGACACAGGAGAGTAGAACTATAGTCTAGGTAGGTCATGAGAGGGTGACACTGACCCCAGTACAGCCACCAGGGATCAGACACAATGAGTAGAACTATAGTCTAGGTAGGTCATGGGAGGGTAACACTGACCCCAGTACAGCCACCAGGGATCAGACACAGGAGAGTAGAACTATAGTCACAAAGAGAGTAGTAGGTACCATGGAAACCAAATGACACAGAGAGGTCTACTTCAGGTCAAATCTAACAAAATGATAGGGGGATTCCACACGTGATTGGCCCGAAGAAATGTAAAACTAAATCCATCGAAAGGTCCTTTGGGGAAAGAATGTTTGGAATACCTATGATGTCTGCATCCCAATGTTTTATTTTATTTTGTGTTGTACGCAGGCCTCCTTTAACTAGGCAAGTCAGTTAAGAACAAATTCTTATTTTACAATGACGGCCTAAGAACAGTGGGTTAACAGCCTTATTCAGGGGCAGAATGACAGATTTTTACCTTGTCAGCTCGAGGATTCAATCTAGCAACCTTTTGGTTACTGGCCCAACGCTCTAACCACTAGGCTACCTGCCGCCCCAGATAGAGAGAGATATAGAGAGATAGAGAGAGGGAGAGATAGAGAGAGAGCGATAGATAGAGAGAGAGAGAGGGAGAGATAGAGGGAGAGAGAGAGAGAGAGGAGAGAGAGAGGGAGAGAGATAGGGAGAGAAGAGAGAGAGAGGGAGAGATAGAGAGAGAGGGAGAAAGAGCAAGAGGGAGAGGGAGAGGAGAGAGGGAGAGAGAGAGAGAGGGAGAGATAGAGAGAGAGAGAGAGAGAGAGAGAGAGAGAGAGAGGAGAGAGAGAGAGAGGGGGAGGGAGAGAGAGGAGAGATAGAGAGAGAGGGAGGAGAGACAGAGAGAGAGAGAGAGAGAGGGGAGAGAGGGAGAGAGTGAGAGTGATAGAGAGAGGGAGAGAGAGAGAGAGAGAGAGAGAGAGATAGAGAGAGATATAGAGAGAGGGAGAGAGACAGAGAGGGAGAGAGAGGGAGAGATAGAGTGATAGAGAGAGAGAGGGAGAGAGAGAGTGATAGAGAGAGAGAGATAGAGAGAGGGAGAGAGAGAGAGAGGGAGAGATAGAGTGATAGAGAGAGAGTGAGAGAGAGAGAGAGAGAGAGAGAGAGAGAGAGAGAGAGAGAGAGAGAGAAGGGAGTGAAAGTGATTACACCCTCCTTCTGAGATGTCCCTGTTAATTACCACCTCCTCTCTACCACCTGCAACGCACACACTCACACACAGACACACACTCAAACACTTACACACTCACACACACACACTCACACACAGACACACTCACACATAGACACACTCACACACAGACACACTCACACACAGACACACTCACACACAGACACACACAACACACCTCACCTATGATGGCCCGTGGTCCATCAAATCCTGTTAGCCACATTAGCTAACCACCACAATAGCTCCCCAGCTCCATACATTAGCAGTGGGGCCTCGGCCCTCGTCAAGCTGTGCCTGGAATAGCTTTGCTTATTTGCCCCGGCAGAAAACAGCATTTAGATTTTAATGAATGGCAAATGGCTGCCACTAAAAGTGGTAGGGATTATTTGGGGGTGCTGGGGGTGTTTTGCGGGGGCCGTGTGGTTCTTCCTGGCTGTCTTGGAGGGCTCTGATCCTTCATTAAAGCCCTCACAGCAGGACCCATTCACAGGACCCTCTAAGAGATGGCCCGTGTTTAAAAGCCATTTTCATAAATCTACACACATATTCTCAGACTGTGTAATGGAAGTTATATGAGGCGACTGGGCCCTAGGTGCGCGTGTGTGTGTGTGTGTGTGTGAGAGAGAGAGAGAGAGATGTGTGTTTTTATTTGTGGTTGATGTGAGGGTCCTCCTCATTAGAAACCAGACTCGGCCCGCAAGCCTCACTCTGATGGCAAACTGCCTAATCTGTGAGTTTGTGTGTGTGTGTGTGTGTGTGTGTGTGTGTGCGTGTGTGTTTGCTAATGACCAGCATGTGCTAATTACTGTCTCTGTATATCGAAGGCTCTCTCTGTGCTCTCCCTCACTCTATTCCACCCACCCAATCACAAAGCTCTACTGATGGCATCCTTAATTGCATTAAACTTGGCCTGGTGATTGGCTACACTTGGAGAGGAGGGATCCCCATTCACTGACAGCTGGCCAGACAACTAATGGACCCTTGGTGTGTGTGTGTCTGTCTGTGTGTGTGTGTGCATCTGTATGTGTGCGCGTCTGTGTGTGTGTGAGTGGGTGGGGGGGGGTGAAGGAGTGGGGGAGTTTACTTTACTTGGTCTCCTTGTTTTTACTCGGCTGTGTGATCTTGACACATGCTAGCGACACACACTAACCCATCTCTGAGCAACACCAGGCCCTGCCAAGAACAGCACACAAGTGCTCTGTTTACCTCTGATTTCACAGACAGAAATGTGATTCCTTCTATAATCAATGTGATATTGATTATCAAGATTTCATATTCTAGTCACGGTCTCCTTTGAAAAACATACTTGATGAGACTAACCTGAATAAATGAAGGTACAAAAAGAAATATATACATCAAATAAATTGATGACTTTATTTCCTCATTATACTTGATCTTCCCTCAGTTACTGGTTTTCTATCTAGAAGCTGTGAGCGGAGATTTAGCTCTTTCTTCTTCTCAAAACAAAATAAGATTTGATGAAAGACCACCATTGTGTTGTTTGTGTAGGAATCTGATCCCCTTTTGAGTTTACATTGAACTCCAACCTGAAGCCACAACAAAACATACTCATCATTCTCTCTTTCTCATTTTCTCTCTTTCATCCTCAAACAGAGCCTACCTACGGGTCTTTCTTCAATATGTGTTTGATGTCTCCAAAATGAGAATGTCAATATACAACATATGTACACAAGTCAACCAAATAGACCGAGATTAGAGGAGAATCATACATGACTCAATGAAGACATACGGGGTCTAGATGCTGTAAACTTAAATGCATTTTATTGCCACCCTTAAATACATATAAAACACATACATAAATAAATACAAAAGGGCAAAGTGCTGACTGGTTGTAGGGTGTCCCCCCCCCCCCCGACTGTCGAACTGAGCCCAGAGAGAGAGACCCCCAGACGGGGAGAGGCAGGGAGATGGGGGGGTCGGTACCGGGGCTGGGGACTGCACCTGTACATAGCCCACCTATAATTTAGCCCAAACAACTACCTCTTTCCTAACTGTATTTAATTTATTTATTTATTTTGCTCCTTTGCACCCCATTATTTTTATTTCTACTTTGCACATTCTTCCATTGCAATACTACCATTCCAGTGTTTTGCTATATTGTATTTACTTTGCCACCATGGCCTTTTTGCCTTTACCTCCCTTCTCACCTAATTTGCTCACATTGTATATAGACTTGTTTTTTTTTTACTGTATTATTGACTGTATGTTTGTTTTACTCCATGTGTAACTCTGTGTCGTTGTATGTGTCGAACTGCTTTGCTTTATCTTGGCCAGGTCGCAATTGTAAATGAGAACTTGTTCTCAACTTGCTTACCTGGTTAAATAAAGGTGAAATAAATAAATAAAAAAATATCCGAGGGGAAATTAGCCAGCACTTAGCTCCACACATGCACAGCAGCCTCAGCTGGGAGTCCAGGCCATGAGATCCAAGCATGCAGACATGAAAGAGACACTACTGCCTCAGAGCACAGAGAGAGCTCCACAGCACTGCAGCCTCGCTAAGGGAGATGTTTAAGTGTGTGTGTGTGTTTGTGGGTGTGTGTTCTCCAAAGAGGAGCATGTTCTAAACAAAATGTCCAACAACATCAAACATTTGGAGGAATGGGATATTCGAAATACCCACAACATGGTGAATAGATGCTTCAAAGAGCCCACTTCTCACCCTTTGACTAACGTCCTGAGGAGATGCACACACACCTCACACACGCCCCCTATGAGTCAGGGGGTCATGGCAAATATAAGCCCTGGGTGTACCAGCAACACAGCCTCTCTGCGGAGGGAAAGGAGAGAAGGAAGGAGAGGAGGGGTGCTTGGCTGTAGAAATGCCATTCTCTTATAAGTGGTGTGTTAAGAACAGAATATTTCAGTGTTTGTATATGTGGTCCAGTGTCTATACGGGTCCACACTTTTCAGTGTTAAATTAACACACGGCTTAGTGTGAAGCCTTATTTACAGTGCCTTGTCTTTCTGGTGAATTGTAGAGTTACGGCCCATGACTGCATAGAGACATTATGTTATCTCTATACATGACCGCATAGAGACATTATGTTATCTCTATACATGACTGCACAGAGACATTATGTTATCTCTATACATGACTGCACAGAGACATTATGTTATCTCTATACATGACTGGATAGAGACATTATGTTATCTCTATACATGACGGCACAGAGATATTATGTTATCTCTATACATGACTGCACAGAGACATTATGTTATCTCTATACATGACCGCATAAAGACATTATGTTATCTCTATACATGACTGCACAGAGACATTATGTTATCTGTATACATGACTGCACAGAGACATTATGTTATCTCTATACATGACTGAATAGAGACATTATGTTATCTCTATACATGACGGCACAGAGACATTATGTTATCTCTATACATGACTGCACAGAGACATTATGTTATCTCTATACATGACTGCACAGAGACATTATGTTATCTCTATACATGACTGCATGGAGACATTATGTTATCTCTATACATGACTGGATAGAGAGAGTATGTTATCTCTATACATGACTGCATAGAGACAGTATGTTATCTCTATACATGACTGAATAGAGACATTATGTTATCTCTATACATGACGGCACAGAGACATTATGTTATCTCTATACCTGACTGCATAGAGACATTATGTTATCTCTATACATGACTGCATAGAGACATTATGTTATCTCTATACATGACTGCATAGAGACATTATGTTATCTCTATACATGACGGCACAGAGATATTATGTTATCTCTATACATGACTGCACAGAGACATTATGTTATCTCTATACATGACCGCATAAAGACATTATGTTATCTCTATACATGACTGCATAGAGACATTATGTTATCTCTATACATGACTGCACAGAGACATTATGTTATCTCTATACATGACTGGATAGAGACAGTATGTTATCTCTATACATGACTGCATAGAGACAGTATGTTATCTCTATACATGACTGAATAGAGACATTATGTTATCTCTATACATGACGGCACAGAGACATTATGTTATCTCTATACCTGACTGCATACAGACATTATGTTATCTCTATACATGACTGCATAGAGACATTATGTTATCTCTATACATGACTGCATAGAGACATTATGTTATCTCTATACATGACTGCACAGAGACATTATGTTATCTCTATACATGACTGAATAGAGACATTGTGTTATCTCTATACATGACTGAATAGAGACATTGTGTTATCTCTATACATGACAGCACAGAGACATTATGTTATCTCTATACATGACTGAATAGAGACATTGTGTTATCTCTATACATGACGGCACAGAGACATTATGTTATCTCTATACATGACTGCACAGAGACATTATGTTATCTCTATACATGACTGCATGGAGACATTATGTTATCTCTATACATGACTGAATAGAGACATTATGTTATCTCTATACATGACTGCACTAGAGACATTATGTTATCTCTATACATGACTGCATAGAGACATTATGTTATCTCTATACATGACTGCATAGAGACATTATGTTATCTCTATACATGACTGCATAGAGACATTATGTTATCTCTATACATGACTGCATAGAGACATTATGTTATCTCTATACCTGACTGCATAGAGACATTATGTTATCTCTATACATCACTGCATAGAGACATTATGTTATCTCTATACATCACTGCATAGAGACATGCTGTTATCTCTATACCTGACTGCATAGAGACATTATGTTATCTCTATACCTGACTGCATAGAGACATTATGTTATCTCTATACATGACTGCATAGAGACATTATGTTATCTCTATACCTGACTGCATAGAGACATTATGTTATCTCTATACATCACTGCATAGAGACATTATGTTATCTCTATACATGACTGCATAGATACATTATGTTATCTCTATACATGACTGCATAGATACATTATGTTATCTCTATACATGACTGAATAGAGACATTATGTTATCTCTATACATGACGGCACGGAGATATTATGTTATCTCTATACCTGACTGCATAGAGACATTATGTTATCTCTATACATGACTGCATAGAGACATTATGATATCTCTATACATGACTGCATAGAGACATTATGTTATCTCTATACATGACTGCATAGATACATTATGTTATCTCTATACATGACTGCATAGAGACATGATGTTATCTCTATACATGACTGCATAGAGACATTATGTTATCTCTATACATGACTGCACAGAGACATTATGTTATCTCTATACATGACTGCATAGAGACATTATGTTATCTCTATACCTGACTGCATATAGACATTATGTTATCTCTATACATCACTGCATAGAGACATTATGTTATCTCTATACATGACTGCATAGAGACATTATGTTATCTCTATACCTGACTGCATAGAGACATTATGTTATCTCTATACCTGACTGCATAGAGACATTATGTTATCTCTATACATGACTGCATAGAGACATTATGTTATCTCTATACATGACTGCACATAGACATTATGTTATCTCTATACATGACCGCATGGAGACATTATGTTATCTCTATACATGACTGGATAGAGAGAGTATGTTATCTCTATACATGACTGCATAGAGACAGTATGTTATCTCTATACATGACTGAATAGAGACATCATGTTATCTCTATACATGACGGCACAGAGACATTATGTTATCTCTATACCTGACTGCATAGAGACATTATGTTATCTCTATACATGACTGCATAGAGACATTATGTTATCTCTATACATGACTGCATAGAGACATTATGTTATCTCTATACATGACTGCACAGAGACATTATGTTATCTCTATACATGACTGGATAGAGACAGTATGTTATCTCTATACATGACTGCATAGAGACAGTATGTTATCTCTATACATGACTGAATAGAGACATTATGTTATCTCTATACATGACGGCACAGAGACATTATGTTATCTCTATACCTGACTGCATACAGACATTATGTTATCTCTATACATGACTGCATAGAGACATTATGTTATCTCTATACATGACTGCATAGAGACATTATGTTATCTCTATACATGACTGCACAGAGACATTATGTTATCTCTATACATGACTGAATAGAGACATTGTGTTA
Organism: Oncorhynchus nerka; assembly: GCF_034236695.1. Lineage (NCBI taxonomy): Eukaryota > Metazoa > Chordata > Actinopteri > Salmoniformes > Salmonidae > Oncorhynchus > Oncorhynchus nerka. Next base: position 30,280,670 of record NC_088405.1, read on the forward strand.
TCTCTATACATGACTGAATAGAGACATTGTGTTATCTCTATACATGACAGCACAGAGACATTATGTTATCTCTATACATGACTGAATAGAGACATTGTGTTATCTCTATACATGACGGCACAGAGACATTATGTTATCTCTATACATGACTGCACAGAGACATTATGTTATCTCTATACATGACTGCATGGAGACATTATGTTATCTCTATACATGACTGAATAGAGACATTATGTTATCTCTATACATGACTGTATAGAGACATTATGTTATCTCTATACATGACTGCATAGAGACATTATGTTATCTCTATACATGACTGCATAGAGACATTATGTTATCTCTATACATGACTGCACAGAGACATTATGTTATCTCTATACATGACTGCATAGAGACATTATGTTATCTCTATACCTGACTGCATAGAGACATTATGTTATCTCTATACATCACTGCATAGAGACATTATGTTATCTCTATACATCACTGCATAGAGACATGATGTTATCTCTATACCTGACTGCATAGAGACATTATGTTATCTCTATACCTGACTGCATAGAGACATTATGTTATCTCTATACATGACTGCATAGAGACATTATGTTATCTCTATACCTGACTGCATAGAGACATTATGTTATCTCTATACATCACTGCATAGAGACATTATGTTATCTCTATACATGACTGCACAGAGACATTATGTTATCTCTATACATGACTGCACAGAGACATCATGTTATCTCTATACATGACTGCATAGAGACATTATGTTATCTCTATACATGACTGCATGGAGACATTATGTTATCTCTATACATGACTGGATAGAGACAGTATGTTATCTCTATACATGACTGCATAGAGACCGTATGTTATCTCTATACATGACTGAATAGAGACATTATGTTATCTCTATACATGATGGCACAGAGACATTATGTTATCTCTATACCTGACTGCATAGAGACATTATGTTATCTCTATACATGACTGAATAGAGACATTGTGTTATCTCTATACATGACGGCACAGAGACATTATGTTATCTCTATACATGACTGCACAGAGACATTATGTTATCTCTATACATGACTGCATGGAGACATTATGTTATCTCTATACATGACTGAATAGAGACATTATGTTATCTCTATACATGACTGCATAGATACATTATGTTATCTCTATACATGATTGAATAGAGACATTATGTTATCTCTATACATGATTGAATAGAGACATTATGTTATCTCTATACATGACGGCACGGAGATATTATGTTATCTCTATACCTGACTGCATAGAGACATTATGTTATCTCTATACATGACTGCATAGAGACATTATGATATCTCTATACATGACTGCATAGAGACATTATGTTATCTCTATACATGACTGCATAGAGACATTATGTTATCTCTATACATGACTGCATAGAGACATTATGTTATCTCTATACATGACTGCACAGAGACATTATGTTATCTCTATACATGACTGCATAGAGACATTATGTTATCTCTATACATGACTGCATAGAGACATTATGTTATCTCTATACATGACTGCATAGAGACATTATGTTATCTCTATACATGACTGCACAGAGACATTATGTTATCTCTATACATGACTGCATAGAGACATTATGTTATCTCTATACCTGACTGCATAGAGACATTATGTTATCTCTATACATCACTGCATAGAGACATTATGTTATCTCTATACATGACTGCATAGAGACATTATGTTATCTCTATACCTGACTGCATAGAGACATTATGTTATCTCTATACCTGACTGCATAGAGACATTATGTTATCTCTATACATGACTGCATAGAGACATTATGTTATCTCTATACCTGACTGCATAGAGACATTATGTTATCTCTATACATGACTGAATAGAGACATTGTGTTATCTCTATACATGACGGCACAGAGACATTATGTTATCTCTATACATGACTGCACAGAGACATTATGTTATCTCTATACCTGACTGCATAGAGACATTATGTTATCTCTATACATGACTGCATAGAGACATTATGATATCTCTATACATGACTGCATAGAGACATTATGTTATCTCTATACATGACTGCATAGATACATTATGTTATCTCTATACATGACTGCATAGAGACATTATGTTATCTCTATACATGACTGCATAGAGACATTATGTTATCTCTATACATGACTGCACAGAGACATTATGTTATCTCTATACATGACTGCATAGAGACATTATGTTATCTCTATACCTGACTGCATAGAGACATTATGTTATCTCTATACATCACTGCATAGAGACATTATGTTATCTCTATACATGACTGCATAGAGACATTATGTTATCTCTATACCTGACTGCATAGAGACATTATGTTATCTCTATACCTGACTGCATAGAGACATTATGTTATCTCTATACATGACTGCATAGAGACATTATGTTATCTCTATACCTGACTGCATAGAGACATTATGTTATCTCTATACATGACTGCATAGAGACATTATGTTATCTCTATACATGACTGCATAGACATTATGTTATCTCTATACATGACTGCACAGAGACATTATGTTATCTCTATACATGACTGAATAGAGACATTGTGTTATCTCTATACATGACGGCACAGAGACATTATGTTATCTCTATACATGACTGCATAGAGACATTATGATATCTCTATACATGACCGCATAGAGACATTATGTTATCTCTATACAGGACTGAATAGAGACATTATGTTATCTCTATACATGACGGCACAGAGACATTATGTTATCTCTATACCTGACTGCATAGAGACATTATGTTATCTCTATACATGCCTGCATAGAGACATTATGTTATCTCTATACATGACTGCATAGAGACATTATGTTATCTCTATACATGACTGCACAGAGACATTATGTTATCTCTATACATGAATGAATAGAGACATTGTGTTATCTCTATACATGCCGGCACAGATACATTATGTTATCTCTATACATGACTGCACAGAGACATTATGTTATCTCTATACATGACTGCACAGAGACATTATGTTATCTCTATACATGACTGCATGGAGACATGTTATCTCTATACATGACTGCATAGAGACATTATGATATCTCTATACATGACCGCATAGAGACATTATGTTATCTCTATACAGGACTGAATAGAGACATTATGTTATCTCTATACATGACTGCACAGAGACATTATGTTATCTCTATACATGACTGCACAGAGACATTATGTTATCTCTATACATGACTGCATAGAGACATTATGTTATCTCTATACATGACTGCATAGAGACATTATGTTATCTCTATACATGACTGCACAGAGACATTATGTTATCTCTATACATGACTGCACAGAGACATTATGTTATCTCTATACATGACTGGATAGAGACAGTATGTTATCTCTATACATGACTGCATAGAGACAGTATGTTATCTCTATACATGACTGAATAGAGACGTTATGTTATCTCTATACATGACGGCACATAGACATTATGTTATCTCTATACCTGACTGCATAGAGACATTATGTTATCTCTATACATGACTGCATAGAGACATTATGTTATCTCTATACATGCCTGCATAGAGACATTATGTTATCTCTATACATGACTGCATAGAGACATTATGTTATCTCTATACATGACTGCACAGAGACATTATGTTATCTCTATACATGAATGAATAGAGACATTGTGTTATCTCTATACATGACGGCACAGATACATTATGTTATCTCTATACATGACTGCACATAGACATTATGTTATCTCTATACATGACTGCACAGAGACATTATGTTATCTCTATACATGACTGAATAGAGACATTGTGTTATCTCTATACATGACGGCACAGAGACATTATGTTATCTCTATACATGACTGCACAGAGACATTATGTTATCTCTATACATGACTGCATGGAGACATTATGTTATCTCTATACATGACTGAATAGAGACATTATGTTATCTCTATACATGACTGCATAGATACATTATGTTATCTCTATACATGACTGCATAGAGACATTATGATATCTCTATACATGACCGCATAGAGACATTATGTTATCTCTATACAGGACTGAATAGAGACATTATGTTATCTCTATACATGACTGCACAGAGACATTATGTTATCTCTATACATGACTGCACAGAGACATTATGTTATCTCTATACATGACTGCACAGAGACATTATGTTATCTCTATACATGACTGCATGGAGACATTATGTTATCTCTATACATGACTGAATAGAGACATTATGTTATCTCTATACATGACGGCACAGAGATATTATGTTATCTCTATACCTGACTGCATAGAGACATTATGTTATCTCTATACATGACTGCATAGAGACATTATGTTATCTCTATACATGACTGCATAGAGACATTATGTTATCTCTATACATGACTGCATAGAGACATTATGTTAACTCTATACAGGACTGAATAGAGACATTGTGTTATCTCTATACATGACGGCACAGAGACATTATGTTATCTCTATACATGACTGCACAGAGACATTATGTTATCTCTATACATGACTGCATGGAGACATTATGTTATCTCTATACATGACTGAATAGAGACATTATGTTATCTCTATACATGACTGCATAGATACATTATGTTATCTCTATACATGACTGCATAGAGACATTATGTTATCTCTATACATGACTGCATAGAGACATTATGTTATCTCTATACATGACTGAATAGAGACATTATGTTATCTCTATACATGACTGCACAGAGACATTATGTTATCTCTATACATGACTGCATAGAGACATTATGTTATCTCTATACATGACTGCATAGAGACATTATGTTATCTCTATACATGACTGCACAGAGACATTATGTTATCTCTATACATGACTGCACAGAGACATTATGTTATCTCTATACATGACTGGATAGAGACAGTATGTTATCTCTATACATGACTGCATAGAGACATTATGTTATCTCTATACATGACTGCATAGAGACATTATGTTATCTCTATACATGACGGCACAGAGACATTATGTTATCTCTATACCTGACTGCATAGAGACATATTATGTTATCTCTATACATGACTGCATAGAGACATTATGTTATCTCTATACATGACTGCATAGAGACATTATGTTAACTCTATACATGACTGAATAGAGACATTGTGTTATCTCTATACATGACTGCACAGAGACATTATGTTATCTCTATACATGACTGCACAGAGACATTATGTTATCTCTATACATGACTGCATGGAGACATTATGTTATCTCTATACATGACTGAATAGAGACATTATGTTATCTCTATACATGACTGCATAGAGACATTATGTTATCTCTATACATGACTGCACAGAGACATTATGTTATCTCTATACATGACTGCACAGAGACATTATGTTATCTCTATACATGACTGGATAGAGACATTATGTTATCTCTATACATGACTGCATAGAGACATTATGTTATCTCTATACATGACTGCATAGAGACATTATGATATCTCTATACATGACTGCATAGAGACATTATGTTATCTCTATACATGACTGAATAGAGACATTATGTTATCTCTATACATGACTGCACAGAGACATTATGTTATCTCTATACATGACTGCACAGAGACATTATGTTATCTCTATACATGACTGCATAGAGACATTATGTTATCTCTATACATGACTGCACAGAGACATTATGTTATCTCTATACATGACTGCACAGAGACATTATGTTATCTCTATACATGACTGCATAGAGACATTATGTTATCTCTATACATGACTGCATAGAGACATTATGTTATCTCTATACATGACTGAATAGAGACATTATGTTATCTCTATACATGACTGCACAGAGACATTATGTTATCTCTATACATGACTGCATAGAGACATTATGTTATCTCTATACATGACTGAATAGAGACATTATGTTATCTCTATACATGACTGCACAGAGACATTATGTTATCTCTATACCTGACTGCATAGAGACATTATGTTATCTCTATACATGACTGCATAGAGACATTATGTTATCTCTATACATGACTGCATAGAGACATTATGTTATCTCTATACATGACTGCATAGAGACATTATGTTATCTCTATACATGACTGCATAGAGACATTATGTTATCTCTATACATGACTGCATAGAGACATTATGTTATCTCTATACATGACTGCATAGAGACATTATGTTATCTCTATACATGACTGCACAGAGACATTATGTTATCTCTATACATGACTGCATAGAGACATTATGTTATCTCTATACATGACTGCACAGAGACATTATGTTATCTCTATACATGACTGCATGGGGACATTATGTTATCTCTATACATGACTGAATAGAGACATTATGTTATCTCTATACATGACAGCACAGAGACATTATGTTATCTCTATACATGACTGCACAGAGACATTATGTTATCTCTATACATGACTGCATGGAGACATTATGTTATCTCTATACATGACTGGATAGAGACAGTATGTTATCTCTATACATGACTGAATAGAGACATTATGTTATCTCTATACATGACGGCACAGAGACATTATGTTATCTCTATACCTGACTGCATAGAGACATTATGTTATCTCTATACATGACTGCATAGAGACATTATGTTATCTCTATACATGACTGCATAGAGACATTATGTTATCTCTATACATGACTGCATAGAGACATTATGTTATCTCTATACATGACTGCATAGAGACATTATGTTATCTCTATACATGACTGCATAGAGACATTATGTTAACTCTATACAGGACTGAATAGAGACATTGTGTTATCTCTATACATGACGGCACAGAGACATTATGTTATCTCTATACATGACTGCACAGAGACATTATGTTATCTCTATACATGACTGCATGGAGACATTATGTTATCTCTATACATGACTGAATAGAGACATTATGTTATCTCTATACATGACTGCATAGAGACATTATGTTATCTCTATACATGACTGCACAGAGACATTATGTTATCTCTATACATGACTGCACAGAGACATTATGTTATCTCTATACATGACTGGATAGAGACAGTATGTTATCTCTATACATGACTGCATAGATACATTATGTTATCTCTATACATGACTGCATAGAGACATTATGATATCTCTATACATGACCGCATAGAGACATTATGTTATCTCTATACATGACTGAATAGAGACATTATGTTATCTCTATACATGACTGCACAGAGACATTATGTTATCTCTATACATGACTGCACAGAGACATTATGTTATCTCTATACATGACTGCATAGAGACATTATGTTATCTCTATACATGACTGCACAGAGACATTATGTTATCTCTATACATGACTGCACAGAGACATTATGTTATCTCTATACATGACTGGATAGAGACAGTATGTTATCTCTATACATGACTGCATAGAGACAGTATGTTATCTCTATACATGACTGAATAGAGACGTTATGTTATCTCTATACATGACGGCACAGAGACATTATGTTATCTCTATACATGACTGCATGGAGACATTATGTTATCTCTATACATGACTGAATAGAGACATTATGTTATCTCTATACATGACGGCACAGAGATATTATGTTATCTCTATACCTGACTGCATAGAGACATTATGTTATCTCTATACATGACTGCATAGAGACATTATGTTATCTCTATACATGACTGCATAGAGACATTATGTTATCTCTATACATGACTGCATAGAGACATTATGTTATCTCTATACATGACTGCATAGAGACATTATGTTATCTCTATACATGACTGCATAGAGACATTATGTTATCTCTATACATGACTGCATAGAGACATTATGTTATCTCTATACATGACTGCATAGAGACATTATGTTATCTCTATACATGACTGCACAGAGACATTATGTTATCTCTATACATGACTGCATAGAGACATTATGTTATCTCTATACATGACTGCACAGAGACATTATGTTATCTCTATACATGACTGCATAGAGACATTATGTTATCTCTATACATGACTGAATAGAGACATTATGTTATCTCTATACATGACAGCACAGAGACATTATGTTATCTCTATACATGACTGCATAGAGACATTATGTTATCTCTATACATGACTGCATAGAGACATTATGTTATCTCTATACATGACTGCATAGAGACATTATGTTATCTCTATACAGGACTGAATAGAGACATTATGTTATCTCTATACATGACTGCACAGAGACATTATGTTATCTCTATACCTGACTGCATAGAGACATTATGTTATCTCTATACATGACTGCATAGAGACATTATGTTATCTCTATACATGACTGCATAGAGACATTATGTTATCTCTATACATGACTGCATAGAGACATTATGTTATCTCTATACATGACTGCATAGAGACATTATGTTATCTCTATACATGACTGCACAGAGACATTATGTTATCTCTATACATGACTGCACAGAGACATTATGTTATTTCTATACATGACTGGATAGAGACAGTATGTTATCTCTATACATGACTGCATAGAGACGTTATGTTATCTCTATACATGACGGCACAGAGACATTATGTTATCTCTATACCTGACTGCATAGAGACATTATGTTATCTCTATACATGACTGCATAGAGACATTATGTTATCTCTATACATGACTGCACAGAGACATTATGTTATCTCTATACATGACTGCACGGAGACATTATGTTATCTCTATACATGACTGCATGGAGACATTATGTTATCTCTATACATGACTGAATAGAGACATTATGTTATCTCTATACATGACGGCACAGAGATATTATGTTATCTCTATACCTGACTGCATAGAGACATTATGTTATCTCTATACATGACTGCATAGAGACATTATGTTATCTCTATACATGACTGCATAGAGACATTATGTTATCTCTATACATGACTGCATAGAGACATTATGTTATCTCTATACATGACTGAATAGAGACATTGTGTTATCTCTATACATGACTGCACAGAGACATTATGTTATCTCTATACATGACTGCACAGAGACATTATGTTATCTCTATACATGACTGCATGGAGACATTATGTTATCTCTATACATGACTGAATAGAGACATTATGTTATCTCTATACATGACTGCATAGATACATTATGTTATCTCTATACATGACTGCATAGAGACATTATGATATCTCTATACATGACCGCATAGAGACATTATGTTATCTCTATACATGACTGAATAGAGACATTATGTTATCTCTATACATGACTGCACAGAGACATTATGTTATCTCTATACATGACTGCACAGAGACATTATGTTATCTCTATACATGACTGGATAGAGACAGTATGTTATCTCTATACATGACTGCATAGAGGCAGTATGTTATCTCTATACATGACTGAATAGAGACGTTATGTTATCTCTATACATGACGGCACAGAGACATTATGTTATCTCTATACCTGACTGCATAGAGACATTATGTTATCTCTATACATGACTGCATAGAGACATTATGTTATCTCTATACATGACTGCACAGAGACATTATGTTATCTCTATACATGACTGCACAGAGACATTATGTTATCTCTATACATGACTGCATAGAGACATTATGTTATCTCTATACATGACTGAATAGAGACATTATGTTATCTCTATACATGACGGCACAGAGATATTATGTTATCTCTATACCTGACTGCATAGAGACATTATGTTATCTCTATACATGACTGCATAGAGACATTATGTTATCTCTATACATGACTGCATAGAGACATTATGTTATCTCTATACATGACTGCATAGAGACATTATGTTATCTCTATACATGACTGCATAGAGACATTATGTTATCTCTATACATGACTGCATAGAGACATTATGTTATCTCTATACATGACTGCATAGAGACATTATGTTATCTCTATACATGACTGCACAGAGACATTATGTTATCTCTATACATGACTGCATAGAGACATTATGTTATCTCTATACATGACTGCACAGAGACATTATGTTATCTCTATACATGACTGCATGGGGACATTATGTTATCTCTATACATGACTGAATAGAGACATTATGTTATCTCTATACATGACAGCACAGAGACATTATGTTATCTCTATACATGACTGCATGGAGACATTATGTTATCTCTATACATGACTGGATAGAGACAGTATGTTATCTCTATACATGACTGAATAGAGACATTATGTTATCTCTATACATGACGGCACAGAGACATTATGTTATCTCTATACCTGACTGCATAGAGACATTATGTTATCTCTATACATGACTGCACAGAGACATTATGTTATCTCTATACATGACTGCATAGAGACATTATGTTATCTCTATACATGACTGCACAGAGACATTATGTTATCTCTATACATGACTGCATGGGGACATTATGTTATCTCTATACATGACTGAATAGAGACATTATGTTATCTCTATACATGACAGCACAGAGACATTATGTTATCTCTATACATGACTGCACAGAGACATTATGTTATCTCTATACATGACTGCATGGAGACATTATGTTATCTCTATACATGACTGGATAGAGACAGTATGTTATCTCTATACATGACTGAATAGAGACATTATGTTATCTCTATACATGACGGCACAGAGACATTATGTTATCTCTATACCTGACTGCATAGAGACATTATGTTATCTCTATACATGACTGCATAGAGACATTATGTTATCTCTATACATGACTGCATAGAGACATTATGTTATCTCTATACATGACTGAATAGAGACATTGTGTTATCTCTATACATGACTGCACAGAGACATTATGATATATCTATACATGACCGCATAGAGACATTATGTTATCTCTATACATGACTGAATAGAGACATTATGTTATCTCTATACATGACTGCATAGATACATTATGTTATACTATACATGACTGCATAGAGACATTATGTTATCTCTATACATGACTGCACAGAGACATTATGTTATCTCTATACATGACCGCATAGAGACATTATGTTATCTCTATACATGACTGCATAGAGACATTATGTTATCTCTATACATGACCGCATAGAGACATTATGTTATCTCTATACAGGACTGAATAGAGACATTATGTTATCTCTATACATGACTGCATAGAGACATTATGTTATCTCTATACCTGACTGCATAGAGACATTATGTTATCTCTATACATGACTGCATATAGACATTATGTTATCTCTATACATGACTGCACAGAGGCATTATGTTATCTCTATACATGACTGCATATAGACATTATGTTATCTCTATACATGACTGCACAGAGACATTATGTTATCTCTATACATGACTGCACATGGACATTATGTTATCTCTATACATGACCGCATAGAGACATTATGTTATCTCTATACAGGACTGAATAGAGACATTGTGTTATCTCTATACATGACGGCACAGATACATTATGTTATCTCTATACATGACTGCACAGAGACATCATTTTGACCTGTGGCTTTCATCAAGTGAGATCCTAAGTGAATATGCTGTAATTCAAGTGTAAATATTCCGCACAATACAAGTATTTAATAAGGCCTTGTTTTGAGGGTCTAGTTTTACCCTAATACAGTGGCCTGTAACACATGGTTTTCAGGCCTGCAGGTCACATTATGCTGACTTGCAAAGTGATGTGTTGTTCCTGCTGGAATCCAGAGAGACATTCACCCGCAACCTGCATTCCGAATGACTGCCGGGTTGGGCAGACTAAGATACTAAGATACTAGACCACCTAAACCATCTAAACCACCTAAACCGTCTAAACTGGAACAACCAATTTCAATAACGGGTGCAATAAATCAGATTGGATTAGTAACAGATTGGATTAGATTGGATTAGTTTAGAAACATGTATGTTATTTATATTTAAGTAGCATAACATTTATGAATCAATTAATGTACATGCAAAATATAACAATGATGGGGGTGGTTTTGGTTCAACACTGGTTATTAACACCAACACTGGTTGTCTGTACTAATGTACATCTGGATTCAGGGATTTTCTCAGCTTTGAGTTTTCTTGGTTATCTGTACTAATGTACATCTGGATTCAGGGATTTTCTCAGCTTTGAGTTTTCTTGGTTGTCTGTACGAATGTACATCTGGATTCAGGGATTCTCTCAGCTTTGAGTTTTGGTTGTCTGTACTAATGTACATCTGGATTCAGGGATTTTCTCAGCTTTGAGTTTTGGTTGTCTGTACTAATGTACATCTGGATTCAGGGATTTTCTCAGCTTTGAGTTTTCTTGGTTATCTGTACTAATGTACATCTGGATTCAGGGATTTTCTCCCATTCTTCCCACCATATTATTTCAAGTTCAAGTCTGGGCTGGGCCACTCAAGGACTTTCACATTCTTGTTCTGATGCCATTCCAGCGTTGCTTTGGCTGGATGCTTGCGGTCATTGTCCTGTTGGTATGTAAATCTTTGCCCCAAGTCTCAGGTTTTTTGCAACTGAAGCAGGTTCTCATCAATTCATTCATTGTTCCCTCTATCCTCACCAGTCTCCCAGTCCAGGCCACTGAAGAGCATCCCCATAGCATGATGCTGCCACCACCATGCTTCATGGTAGGGATGGTGTTAAGACGGGAGATGAGCAGTATCACAGACATAGCGCTTTGCATTCAGGCCAAAGAGTTACATTTTTGTCTCCTCAGAACACATAATATATTGCCTTATGCACTGTCTTTCATGTGCCTTTCTGCAAACTCCAGGTGTGATGTCAATACTTTTTTTCTCAAGGGTGGCTTCCGTCTGGCTACTCTCCCATAAAACCCAGAATGGTGAAGTGCTGTATAGACTGTTGTCCTTCTGGCAGGTTGTCCCATCTCAGCAAATGAGCTCTGTAGTTCTGTCAGAGTGGTCATTGGGTTCTTGGTCACATACCTGACAAAGGTCCTTCTTGCCCGGTTGATCAGTTTGGTCGGGCGGCCAGCTCTAGGCAGTCTGGGAAGTTACATATGATGGAGACCACTGTGCTCTTGGAAACTTTCAACACTCTACAAATTGTTTAATACCGTTACCCAGATATATGCCTCATCACAATCCTGTCTCGGAGAACTACCGACAGTTATTTGGACTTGATGGAATAGTTTCTGCTCTGACATGCACTGTCAACTGTGGGACTTTATAGAGACAGATGTTGCTTTCTAAACCATGTCCAAACAATTGAATTGTCCACAGGTGGACTCCAATCAAGTTGTAGTGACGTCTCAAGGAAGATCAAAGGAAATTGGATGCACCTGAGCTCAATTTGGAGTGTCATAGGAAAGGGGCGTGAATACTTATGTAAATCAGATATTTCTCATTTTCTCATTTTCAATAAATGTGCAAACATTTCTAAAACATGTTTTCACTTTGTCATTAAGGGGTATTGTGTGATTTAATGATTTAATTCATTCTGAATTCAGGCTGTAGCACAACAAAATGTGGAATAAGTCAAGGGGTGTGAATACTTTCTGAAGGCACTGTATATCTGTGTGCACTGTCTCTAACAATGTATCTGTGTTCGTGTGCATGCCCATGGCCCAGCAGTAATTCTGTGTTTATCAACTCTTTATTACGGCCGCATCATCATTTACAATAGGAGCATCTGCTCATTACCTAGTCTGTGCATGGGGCAAATTGCTTTTACAGGGAGCCAGCCAGCATAGGGACACTCAACGGTGGAGCGCAAATCTAGATACCCGCACCGGACGATTTACAGAAGCTGTTACTCCAAAACTAGATTCAGAGAAACGCTTACATTTTAGGGGGATCAAATAATTAGCCAGGGCTGGTAGTTTGAGGAGGCACAAGGCGATTGGTGAATTAGAAAAGGAGGGCTTTATAGAAATCCCATTGAGCCTAAGCATTTTATGGCTACCTACAGCTGTGGAGTAAAAACAAATATCACATCTGGCTACATGTCTCTAATTTATCTGTTTTGCTCCGAAATTACAACCTGGCGCGATGCAATGGAAAACCAGTGGGAAGCAGAAAGAGGAGAATTCCTATCTCCTCTCTCACATTTAGCATATTAACTCCTGTAACCAGCGAGGATAAAGAGAGACGAGTCGGAGGGCCAAGCACCTAGCAGGGGAAAAAACAAAGATGCCTGACGAAATGCTTTATTCCAGACAATAACTGAGCCTGCTGCTGAGATCTAATGGAAACTAGCAGTAGAGAACGTGTTACTCATCCATGATTCAGTCAATTATTAGACTGAAAATATGACATGAAGAATGTCTTGGCTGTCTGAAACGTTGGCAATTTAGACAATTAGACAAAAGAGAAACGATACAAACAATACTGCAAATTGTAAAACAAGTTGGAAATCAGACAATACATACTACCAATATCAATGTCAGTAGAGGGAAACTATAGGAGGTACTGTATATCTAAGCTAAACCGCTTCCCCCTTCCTCCCTGATCAGATTGACATGAGCCAATGACGAGCGGTGTGACACATTGGCTGGGACAGATCGGAGTCTGTCAGGACGCATCGAAAAGCCCGGTGTCATCCCTCAACCTGAAGGCTGACATTATTCTCCATCTTTCTGGGGGGAGGAGGGGGGGTTAAAAGATCTTTGACATTCATGGATGCGTGGACCCCCCGCGGCTATGTGACAGCATGGCGGAGAGCATGGCGGAGAGCGATGTCATCACCAGCCCCCCCCTGAATCTGTGGTCACCAGCACGCCAGGGGGCAAGGGGGCGACGGGGTGAAGAGAGGGGGTGGGGGAATGAGGGAGACAGGGCTGTGACAGATTAGAACAGTATGACGGGTATGCATCATAATTCTCCTAGGAGAGATAGTTGGGTTGTTTCACACACACACACACACACACGCACGCACACGCAGACACACCCTCAATAACACATTTGTAGGACAAATATAAATGCACTCCTTCATCTGAGAATATCTGAAACACCGATCACACAGCCTCATTCCCAGACTGACAAAATATACGATCACTATCCTTTCTTTTCTCCCTGAATTACAAAGTAATGCCCGTATATGAATGAAAGCCCAACAGCATTTGGGTAGATTTACTGTACTACTATAAACCTACAGGGCTCCACTGAGGGAACTTGATATAGTTCCAGACAATCATTTACTACACAACTAGCCTCAGCCATATGCATGGAGCAGTGATTGAGGACTATGTGTTTCCATATGTTGTATTATCCTTCCTGTCAAGACTCACCACTCCGACCAAGGCCTTATTAGGTCTGGGAGTCCCCTCTGTAGTAAGAATCATGTCCGCAGGGACCTGTAGACACTCTCTGTCTCTTTTGCTCACATATCTCCATATATCCATATCTCCATATCTCCACTGAGTAGGCTGTATATATCCACCATATCACCCATATCTCCATATGCTCTGAGTAGGCTGTATATATCCACCGTATCACCCATATCTCCATATGCTCTGAGTAGGCTGTATATATCCACCGTATCACCCATATCTCCATATGCTCTGAGTAGGCTGTATATATCCACCGTATCACCCATATCTCCATATGCTCTGAGTAGGCTGTATATATCCACCGTATCACCCATATCTCCATATGCTCTGAGTAGGCTGTATATATCCACCGTATCACCCATATCTCCATATGCTCTGAGTAGGCTGTATATATCCACCGTATCACCCATATCTCCATATACTCTGAGTAGGCTGTATATATCCACCGTATCACCCATATCTCCATATGCTCTGAGTAGGCTGTATATATCCACCGTATCACCCATATCTCCATATGCACTGAGTAGGCTGTATATATCCACCGTATCACCCATATCTCCATATGCTCTGAGTAGGCTGTATATATCCACCGTATCACCCATATCTCCATATGCTCTGAGTAGGCTGTATATATCCACCGTATCACCCATATCTCCATATGCTCTGAGTAGGCTGTATATATCCACCGTATCACCCATATCTCCATATGCTCTGAGTAGGCTGTATATATCCACCGTATCACCCATATCTCCATATGCACTGAGTAGGCTGTATATATCCACCGTATCACCCATATCTCCATATGCTCTGAGTAGGCTGTATATATCCACCGTATCACCCATATCTCCATATGCTCTGAGTAGGCTGTATATATCCACCGTATCACCCATATCTCCATATGCTCTGAGTAGGCTGTATATATCCACCGTATCACCCATATCTCCATATGCTCTGAGTAGGCTGTATATATCCACCGTATCACCCATATCTCCATATGCTCTGAGTAGGCTGTATATATCCACCGTATCACCCATATCTCCATATGCACTGAGTAGGCTGTATATATCCACCGTATCACCCATATCTCCTTATACTCTGAGTAGGCTGTATATATCCACCGTATCACCCATATCTCCATATACTCTGAGTAGGCTGTATATATCCACCGTATCACCCATATCTCCATATGCTCTGAGTAGGCTGTATATATCCACCGTATCACCCATATCTCCATATACTCTGAGTAGGCTGTATATATCCACCGTATCACCCATATCTCCATATGCTCTGAGTAGGCTGTATATATCCACCGTATCACCCATATCTCCATATGCTCTAAGTAGGCTGTATATATCCACCGTATCACCCATATCTCCATATGCTCTGAGTAGGCTGTATATATCCACCGTATCACCCATATCTCCATATGCTCTGAGTAGGCTGTATATATCCACCGTATCACCCATATCTCCATATGCTCTGAGTAGGCTGTATATATCCACCGTATCACCCATATCTCCATATGCTCTGAGTAGGCTGTATATATCCACCGTATCACCCATATCTCCATATGCTCTGAGTAGGCTGTATATATCCACCGTATCACCCATATCTCCATATGCTCTGAGTAGGCTGTATATATCCACCGTATCACCCATATCTCCATATGCTCTGAGTAGGCTGTATATATCCACCGTATCACCCATATCTCCATATGCTCTGAGTAGGCTGTATATATCCACCGTATCACCCATATCTCCATATGCACTGAGTAGGCTGTATATATCCACCGTATCACCCATATCTCCATATGCTCTGAGTAGGCTGTATATATCCACCGTATCACCCATATCTCCATATGCTCTGAGTAGGCTGTATATATCCACCGTATCACCCATATCTCCATATGCTCTGAGTAGGCTGTATATATCCACCGTATCTCCATATGCACTGAGTAGGCTGTATATATCCACCGTATCACCCATATCTCCATATGCACTGAGTAGGCTGTATATATCCACCGTATCACCCATATCTCCATATGCTCTGAGTAGGCTGTATATATCCACCGTATCACCCATATCTCCATATGCTCTGAGTAGGCTGTATATATCCACCGTATCACCCATATCTCCATATGCTCTGAGTAGGCTGTATATATCCACCGTATCACCCATATCTCCATATGCACTGAGTAGGCTGTATATATTCACCGTATCACCCATATCTCCATATGCTCTGAGTAGGCTGTATATATCCACCGTATCACCCATATCTCCATATGCTCTGAGTAGGCTGTATATATCCACCGTATCACCCATATCTCCATATGCTCTGAGTAGGCTGTATATATCACCGTATCACCCATATCTCCATATGCTCTGAGTAGGCTGTATATATCCACCGTATCACCCATATCTCCTTATACTCTGAGTAGGCTGTATATATCCACCGTATCACCCATATCTCCATATACTCTGAGTAGGCTGTATATATCCACCGTATCACCCATATCTCCATATGCTCTGAGTAGGCTGTATATATCCACCGTATCACCCATATCTCCATATGCTCTGAGTAGGCTGTATATATCCACCGTATCACCCATATCTCCATATGCTCTGAGTAGGCTGTATATATCCACCGTATCACCCATATCTCCATATGCTCTGAGTAGGCTGTATATATCCACCGTATCACCCATATCTCCATATGCTCTGAGTAGGCTGTATATATCCACCGTATCACCCATATCTCCATATGCTCTGAGTAGGCTGTATATATCCACCGTATCACCCATATCTCCATATGCTCTGAGTAGGCTGTATATATCCACCGTATCACCCATATCTCCATATGCTCTGAGTAGGCTGTATATATCCACCGTATCACCCATATCTCCATATGCTCTGAGTAGGCTGTATATATCCACCGTATCACCCATATCTCCATATGCTCTGAGTAGGCTGTATATATCCACCGTATCACCCATATCTCCATATGCTCTGAGTAGGCTGTATATATCCACCGTATCACCCATATCTCCATATGCTCTGAGTAGGCTGTATATATCCACCGTATCACCCATATCTCCATATGCTCTGAGTAGGCTGTATATATCCACCGTATCACCCATATCTCCATATGCTCTGAGTAGGCTGTATATATCCACCGTATCACCCATATCTCCATATGCTCTGAGTAGGCTGTATATATCCACCGTATCACCCATATCTCCATATGCTCTGAGTAGGCTGTATATATCCACCGTATCACCCATATCTCCATATGCTCTGAGTAGGCTGTATATATCCACCGTATCACCCATATCTCCATATGCTCTGAGTAGGCTGTATATATCCACCGTATCACCCATATCTCCATATGCTCTGAGTAGGCTGTATATATATCACCCATATCTCCATATGCTCTGAGTAGGCTGTATATATCCACCGTATCACCCATATCTCCATATACTCTGAGTAGGCTGTATATATCCACCGTATCACCCATATCTCCATATACTCTGAGTAGGCTGTATATATCCACCGTATCACCCATATCTCCATATGCTCTGAGTAGGCTGTATATATCCACCGTATCACCCATATCTCCATATGCTCTGAGTAGGCTGTATATATCCACCGTATCACCCATATCTCCATATGCTCTGAGTAGGCTGTATATATCCACCGTATCACCCATATCTCCATATACTCTGAGTAGGCTGTATATATCCACCGTATCACCCATATCTCCATATGCTCTGAGTAGGCTGTATATATCCACCGTATCACCCATATCTCCATATGCTCTGAGTAGGCTGTATATATCCACCGTATCACCCATATCTCCATATGCTCTGAGTAGGCTGTATATATCCACCGTATCACCCATATCTCCATATGCTCTGAGTAGGCTGTATATATCCACCGTATCACCCATATCTCCATATGCTCTGAGTAGGCTGTATATATCCACCGTATCACCCATATCTCCATATGCTCTGAGTAGGCTGTATATATCCACCGTATCACCCATATCTCCATATGCTCTGAGTAGGCTGTATATATCCACCGTATCACCCATATCTCCATATGCTCTGAGTAGGCTGTATATATCCACCGTATCACCCATATCTCCATATGCTCTGAGTAGGCTGTATATATCCACCGTATCTCCATATGCACTGAGTAGGCTGTATATATCCACCGTATCACCCATATCTCCATATGCTCTGAGTAGGCTGTATATATCCACCGTATCACCCATATCTCCATATACTCTGAGTAGGCTGTATATATCCACCGTATCACCCATATCTCCATATACTCTGAGTAGGCTGTATATATCCACCGTATCACCCATATCTCCTTATACTCTGAGTAGGCTGTATATATCCACCGTATCACCCATATCTCCATATGCTCTGAGTAGGCTGTATATATCCACCGTATCACCCATATCTCCATATGCTCTGAGTAGGCTGTATATATCCACCGTATCACCCATATCTCCATATGCTCTGAGTAGGCTGTATATATCCACCGTATCACCCATATCTCCATATACTCTGAGTAGGCTGTATATATCCACCGTATCACCCATATCTCCATATGCTCTGAGTAGGCTGTATATATCCACCGTATCACCCATATCTCCATATGCTCTGAGTAGGCTGTATATATCCACCGTATCACCCATATCTCCATATGCTCTGAGTAGGCTGTATATATCCACCGTATCACCCATATCTCCATATGCTCTGAGTAGGCTGTATATATCCACCGTATCACCCATATCTCCATATGCTCTGAGTAGGCTGTATATATCCACCGTATCACCCATATCTCCATATGCTCTGAGTAGGCTGTATATATCCACCGTATCACCCATATCTCCATATGCTCTGAGTAGGCTGTATATATCCACCGTATCACCCATATCTCCATATGCTCTGAGTAGGCTGTATATATCCACCGTATCACCCATATCTCCATATGCTCTGAGTAGGCTGTATATATCCACCGTATCACCCATATCTCCATATGCTCTGAGTAGGCTGTATATATCCACCGTATCACCCATATCTCCATATGCTCTGAGTAGGCTGTATATATCCACGTATCACCCATATCTCCATATGCTCTGAGTAGGCTGTATATATCCACCGTATCACCCATATCTCCATATACTCTGAGTAGGCTGTATATATCCACCGTATCACCCATATCTCCATATGCTCTGAGTAGGCTGTATATATCCACCGTATCACCCATATCTCCATATACTCTGAGTAGGCTGTATATATCCACCGTATCACCCATATCTCCATATACTCTGAGTAGGCTGTATATATCCACCGTATCACCCATATCTCCATATGCTCTGAGTAGGCTGTATATATCCACCGTATCTCCATATGCTCTGAGTAGGCTGTATATATCCACCGTATCACCCATATCTCCTTATACTCTGAGTAGGCTGTATATATCCACCGTATCACCCATATCTCCATATATATCTCTGAGTAGGCTGTATATATCCACCGTATCACCCATATCTCCATATGCTCTGAGTAGGCTGTATATATCCACCGTATCACCCATATCTCCATATGCTCTGAGTAGGCTGTATATATCCACCGTATCACCCATATCTCCATATGCTCTGAGTAGGCTGTATATATCCACCGTATCACCCATATCTCCATATGCTCTGAGTAGGCTGTATATATCCACCGTATCACCCATATCTCCATATGCTCTGAGTAGGCTGTATATATCCACCGTATCACCCATATCTCCATATGCACTGAGTAGGCTGTATATATCCACCGTATCACCCATATCTCCATATGCTCTGAGTAGGCTGTATATATCCACCGTATCACCCATATCTCCATATACTCTGAGTAGGCTGTATATATCCACCGTATCACCCATATCTCCATATGCTCTGAGTAGGCTGTATATATCCACCGTATATATCTCCATATGCTCTGAGTAGGCTGTATATATCCACCGTATCACCCATATCTCCATATGCTCTGAGTAGGCTGTATATATCCACCGTATCACCCATATCTCCATATACTCTGAGTAGGCTGTATATATCCACCGTATCACCCATATCTCCATATGCTCTGAGTAGGCTGTATATATCCACCGTATCACCCATATCTCCATATACTCTGAGTAGGCTGTATATATCCACCGTATCACCCATATCTCCATATACTCTGAGTAGGCTGTATATATCCACCGTATCACCCATATCTCCATATGCTCTGAGTAGGCTGTATATATCCACCGTATCACCCATATCTCCATATGCTCTGAGTAGGCTGTATATATCCACCGTATCACCCATATCTCCATATGCTCTGAGTAGGCTGTATATATCCACCGTATCACCCATATCTCCATATGCTCTGAGTAGGCTGTATATATCCACCGTATCACCCATATCTCCATATGCTCTGAGTAGGCTGTATATATCCACCGTATCACCCATATCTCCATATGCTCTGAGTAGGCTGTATATATCCACCGTATCACCCATATCTCCATATGCTCTGAGTAGGCTGTATATATCCACCGTATCACCCATATCTCCATATGCTCTGAGTAGGCTGTATATATCCACCGTATCACCCATATCTCCATATGCTCTGAGTAGGCTGTATATATCCACCGTATCACCCATATCTCCATATGCTCTGAGTAGGCTGTATATATCCACCGTATCACCCATATCTCCATATGCTCTGAGTAGGCTGTATATATCCACCGTATCACCCATATCTCCATATGCTCTGAGTAGGCTGTATATATCCACCGTATCACCCATATCTCCATATACTCTGAGTAGGCTGTATATATCCACCGTATCATATCTCCATATCTCCATATGCTCTGAGTAGGCTGTATATATCCACCGTATCACCCATATCTCCATATGCTCTGAGTAGGCTGTATATATCCACCGTATCACCCATATCTCCATATGCTCTGAGTAGGCTGTATATATCCACCGTATCACCCATATCTCCATATGCTCTGAGTAGGCTGTATATATCCACCGTATCACCCATATCTCCATATGCTCTGAGTAGGCTGTATATATCCACCGTATCACCCATATCTCCATATGCTCTGAGTAGGCTGTATATATCCACCGTATCACCCATATCTCCATATGCTCTGAGTAGGCTGTATATATCCACCGTATCACCCATATCTCCATATGCTCTGAGTAGGCTGTATATATCCACCGTATCACCCATATCTCCATATGCTCTGAGTAGGCTGTATATATCCACCGTATCACCCATATCTCCATATGCTCTGAGTAGGCTGTATATATCCACCGTATCACCCATATCTCCATATGCTCTGAGTAGGCTGTATATATCCACCGTATCACCCATATCTCCATATGCTCTGAGTAGGCTGTATATATCCACCGTATCACCCATATCTCCATATGCTCTGAGTAGGCTGTATATATCCACCGTATCACCCATATCTCCATATGCTCTGAGTAGGCTGTATATATCCACCGTATCACCCATATCTCCATATGCTCTGAGTAGGCTGTATATATCCACCGTATCACCCATATCTCCATATGCTCTGAGTAGGCTGTATATATCCACCGTATCACCCATATCTCCATATGCTCTGAGTAGGCTGTATATATCCACCGTATCACCCATATCTCCATATACTCTGAGTAGGCTGTATATATCCACCGTATCACCCATATCTCCATATGCTCTGAGTAGGCTGTATATCCACCGTATCACCATATGCTCTGAGTAGGCTATCTCCATATGCTCTGAGTAGGCTGTATATATCCACCGTATCACCCATATCTCCATATGCTCTGAGTAGGCTGTATATATCCACCGTATCACCCATATCTCCATATGCTCTGAGTAGGCTGTATATATCCACCGTATCACCCATATCTCCATATGCTCTGAGTAGGCTGTATATATCCACCGTATCACCCATATCTCCATATACTCTGAGTAGGCTGTATATATCCACCGTATCACCCATATCTCCATATACTCTGAGTAGGCTGTATATATCCACCGTATCACCCATATCTCCATATGCTCTGAGTAGGCTGTATATATCCACCGTATCACCCATATCTCCATATGCTCTGAGTAGGCTGTATATATCCACCGTATCACCCATATCTCCATATGCTCTGAGTAGGCTGTATATATCCACCGTATCACCCATATCTCCATATGCTCTGAGTAGGCTGTATATATCCACCGTATCACCCATATCTCCTCCAGTAGGCTGTATATATCCACCGTATCTCCATATGCTCTGAGTAGGCTGTATATATCCACCGTATCACCCATATCTCCATATACTCTGAGTAGGCTGTATATATCCACCGTATCACCCATATCTCCATATGCTCTGAGTAGGCTGTATATATCCACCGTATCACCCATATCTCCATATGCTCTGAGTAGGCTGTATATATCCACCGTATCACCCATATCTCCTTATACTCTGAGTAGGCTGTATATATCCACCGTATCACCCATATCTCCATATGCTCTGAGTAGGCTGTATATATCCACCGTATCACCCATATCTCCATATACTCTGAGTAGGCTGTATATATCCACCGTATCACCCATATCTCCATATACTCTGAGTAGGCTGTATATATCCACTGTATCACCCATATCTCCATATGCTCTGAGTAGGCTGTATATATCCACCATATCTCCATATGCTCTGAGTAGGCTGTATATATCCACCGTATCACCCATATCTCCATATACTCTGAGTAGGCTGTATATATCCACCGTATCACCCATATCTCCATATGCTCTGAGTAGGCTGTATATATCCACCGTATCACCCATATCTCCATATGCTCTGAGTAGGCTGTATATATCCACCGTATCACCCATATCTCCATATGCTCTGAGTAGGCTGTATATATCCACCGTATCACCCATATCTCCATATGCTCTGAGTAGGCTGTATATATCCACCGTATCACCCATATCTCCATATACTCTGAGTAGGCTGTATATATCCACCGTATCACCCATATCTCCATATACTCTGAGTAGGCTGTATATATCCACCGTATCACCCATATCTCCATATGCTCTGAGTAGGCTGTATATATCCACCGTATCCCATATCTCCATATGCTCTGAGTAGGCTGTATATATCCACCGTATCACCCATATCTCCATATGCTCTGAGTAGGCTGTATATATCCACCGTATCACCCATATCTCCATATGCTGAGTAGGCTGTATATATCCACCGTATCACCCATATCTCCATATGCTCTGAGTAGGCTGTATATATCCACCGTATCACCCATATCTCCATATGCTCTGAGTAGGCTGTATATATCCACCGTATCACCCATATCTCCATATACTCTGAGTAGGCTGTATATATCCACCGTATCACCCATATCTCCATATGCTCTGAGTAGGCTGTATATATCCACCGTATCACCCATATCTCCATATGCTCTGAGTAGGCTGTATATATCCACCGTATCACCCATATCTCCATATGCTCTGAGTAGGCTGTATATATCCACCGTATCACCCATATCTCCATATGCTCTGAGTAGGCTGTATATATCCACCGTATCACCCATATCTCCATATGCTCTGAGTAGGCTGTATATATCCACCGTATCACCCATATCTCCATATGCTCTGAGTAGGCTGTATATATCCACCGTATCACCCATATCTCCATATGCTCTGAGTAGGCTGTATATATCCACCGTATCACCCATATCTCCATATGCTCTGAGTAGGCTGTATATATCCACCGTATCACCCATATCTCCATATGCTCTGAGTAGGCTGTATATATCCACCGTATCACCCATATCTCCATATGCTCTGAGTAGGCTGTATATATCCACCGTATCACCCATATCTCCATATGCTCTGAGTAGGCTGTATATATCCACCGTATCACCCATATCTCCATATGCTCTGAGTAGGCTGTATATATCACCGTATCACCCATATCTCCATATACTCTGAGTAGGCTGTATATATCCACCGTATCACCCATATCTCCATATGCTCTGAGTAGGCTGTATATATCCACCGTATCACCCATATCTCCATATGCTCTGAGTAGGCTGTATATATCCACCGTATCACCCATATCTCCATATGCTCTGAGTAGGCTGTATATATCCACCGTATCACCCATATCTCCATATGCTCTGAGTAGGCTGTATATATCCACCGTATCACCCATATCTCCATATGCTCTGAGTAGGCTGTATATATCCACCGTATCACCCATATCTCCATATGCTCTGAGTAGGCTGTATATATCCACCGTATCACCCATATCTCCATATGCTCTGAGTAGGCTGTATATATCCACCGTATCACCCATATCTCCATATGCTCTGAGTAGGCTGTATATATCCACCGTATCACCCATATCTCCATATACTCTGAGTAGGCTGTATATATCCACCGTATCACCCATATCTCCATATGCTCTGAGTAGGCTGTATATATCCACCGTATCACCCATATCTCCATATGCTCTGAGTAGGCTGTATATATCCACCGTATCACCCATATCTCCATATGCTCTGAGTAGGCTGTATATATCCACCGTATCACCCATATCTCCATATGCTCTGAGTAGGCTGTATATATCCACCGTATCACCCATATCTCCATATACTCTGAGTAGGCTGTATATATCCACCGTATCACCCATATCTCCATATGCTCTGAGTAGGCTGTATATATCCACCGTATCACCCATATCTCCATATCTGAGTAGGCTGTATATATCGTATCACCCATATCTCCATATGCTCTGAGTAGGCTGTATATATCCACCGTATCACCCATATCTCCATATACTCTGAGTAGGCTGTATATATCCACCGTATCACCCATATCTCCATATACTCTGAGTAGGCTGTATATATCCATATCTCCATATGCTCTGAGTAGGCTGTATATATCCACCGTATCACCCATATCTCCATATACTCTGAGTAGGCTGTATATATCCACCGTATCACCCATATCTCCATATGCTCTGAGTAGGCTGTATATATCCACCGTATCACCCATATCTCCATATGCTCTGAGTAGGCTGTATATATCCACCGTATCACCCATATCTCCATATGCTCTGAGTAGGCTGTATATATCCACCGTATCACCCATATCTCCATATGCTCTGAGTAGGCTGTATATATCCACCGTATCACCCATATCTCCATATACTCTGAGTAGGCTGTATATATCCACCGTATCACCCATATCTCCATATACTCTGAGTAGGCTGTATATATCCACCGTATCACCCATATCTCCATATGCTCTGAGTAGGCTGTATATATCCACCGTATCACCCATATCTCCATATGCTCTGAGTAGGCTGTATATATCCACCGTATCACCCATATCTCCATATACTCTGAGTAGGCTGTATATATCCACCGTATCACCCATATCTCCATATACTCTGAGTAGGCTGTATATATCCACCGTATCACCCATATCTCCATATGCTCTGAGTAGGCTGTATATATCCACCGTATCACCCATATCTCCATATGCTCTGAGTAGGCTGTATATATCCACCGTATCACCCATATCTCCATATGCTCTGAGTAGGCTGTATATATCCACCGTATCACCCATATCTCCATATGCTCTGAGTAGGCTGTATATATCCACCGTATCACCCATATCTCCATATGCTCTGAGTAGGCTGTATATATCCACCGTATCACCCATATCTCCATATGCTCTGAGTAGGCTGTATATATCCACCGTATCACCCATATCTCCATATGCTCTGAGTAGGCTGTATATATCCACCGTATCACCCATATCTCCATATGCTCTGAGTAGGCTGTATATATCCACCGTATCACCCATATCTCCATATGCTCTGAGTAGGCTGTATATATCCACCGTATCACCCATATCTCCATATGCTCTGAGTAGGCTGTATATATCCACCGTATCACCCATATCTCCATATGCTCTGAGTAGGCTGTATATATCCACCGTATCACCCATATCTCCATATGCTCTGAGTAGGCTGTATATATCCACCGTATCACCCATATCTCCATATGCTCTGAGTAGGCTGTATATATCCACCGTATCACCCATATCTCCATATGCTCTGAGTAGGCTGTATATATCCACCGTATCACCCATATCTCCATATACTCTGAGTAGGCTGTATATATCCACCGTATCACCCATATCTCCATATGCTCTGAGTAGGCTGTATATATCCACCGTATCACCCATATCTCCATATGCTCTGAGTAGGCTGTATATATCCACCGTATCACCCATATCTCCATACTCTGAGTAGGCTGTATATATCCACCGTATCACCCATATCTCCATATGCTCTGAGTAGGCTGTATATATCCACCGTATCACCCATATCTCCATATGCTCTGAGTAGGCTGTATATATCCACCGTATCACCCATATCTCCATATGCTCTGAGTAGGCTGTATATATCCACCGTATCACCCATATCTCCATATGCTCTGAGTAGGCTGTATATATCCACCGTATCACCCATATCTCCATATGCTCTGAGTAGGCTGTATATATCCACCGTATCACCCATATCTCCATATGCTCTGAGTAGGCTGTATATATCCACCGTATCACCCATATCTCCATATGCTCTGAGTAGGCTGTATATATCCACCGTATCACCCATATCTCCATATGCTCTGAGTAGGCTGTATATATCCACCGTATCACCCATATCTCCATATGCTCTGAGTAGGCTGTATATATCCACCGTATCACCCATATCTCCATATGCTCTGAGTAGGCTGTATATATCCACCGTATCACCCATATCTCCATATGCTCTGAGTAGGCTGTATATATCCACCGTATCATATCTCCATATGCTCTGAGTAGGCTGTATATATCCACCGTATCACCCATATCTCCATATACTCTGAGTAGGCTGTATATATCCACCGTATCACCCATATCTCCATATGCTCTGAGTAGGCTGTATATATCCACCGTATCACCCATATCTCCATATGCTCTGAGTAGGCTGTATATATCCACCGTATCACCCATATCTCCTTATACTCTGAGTAGGCTGTATATATCCACCGTATCACCCATATCTCCATATGCTCTGAGTAGGCTGTATATATCCACCGTATCACCCATATCTCCATATACTCTGAGTAGGCTGTATATATCCACCGTATCACCCATATCTCCATATACTCTGAGTAGGCTGTATATATCCACTGTATCACCCATATCTCCATATGCTCTGAGTAGGCTGTATATATCCACCGTATCTCCATATGCTCTGAGTAGGCTGTATATATCCACCGTATCACCCATATCTCCATATACTCTGAGTAGGCTGTATATATCCACCGTATCACCCATATCTCCTTATACTCTGAGTAGGCTGTATATATCCACCGTATCCATATGCTCTGAGTAGGCTGTATATATCGTATCACCCATATCTCCATATGCTCTGAGTAGGCTGTATATATCCACCGTATCACCCATATCTCCATATGCTCTGAGTAGGCTGTATATATCCACCGTATCACCCATATCTCCATATGCTCTGAGTAGGCTGTATATATCCACCGTATCACCCATATCTCCATATGCTCTGAGTAGGCTGTATATATCCACCGTATCACCCATATCTCCATATGCTCTGAGTAGGCTGTATATATCCACCGTATCACCCATATCTCCATATGCTCTGAGTAGGCTGTATATATCCACCGTATCACCCATATCTCCATATACTCTGAGTAGGCTGTATATATCCACCGTATCACCCATATCTCCATATGCTCTGAGTAGGCTGTATATATATCCACCATATCTCCATATGCTCTGAGTAGGCTGTATATATCCACCGTATCACCCATATCTCCATATGCTCTGAGTAGGCTGTATATATCCACCGTATCACCCATATCTCCATATACTCTGAGTAGGCTGTATATATCCACCGTATCACCCATATCTCCATATGCTCTGAGTAGGCTGTATATATCCACCGTATCACCCATATCTCCATATGCTCTGAGTAGGCTGTATATATCCACCGTATCACCCATATCTCCATATGCTCTGAGTAGGCTGTATATATCCACCGTATCACCCATATCTCCATATACTCTGAGTAGGCTGTATATATCCACCGTATCACCCATATCTCCATATGCTCTGAGTAGGCTGTATATATCCACCGTATCACCCATATCTCCATATGCTCTGAGTAGGCTGTATATATCCACCGTATCACCCATATCTCCATATGCTCTGAGTAGGCTGTATATATCCACCGTATCACCCATATCTCCATATGCTCTGAGTAGGCTGTATATATCCACCGTATCACCCATATCTCCATATGCTCTGAGTAGGCTGTATATATCCACCGTATCACCCATATCTCCATATGCTCTGAGTAGGCTGTATATATCCACCGTATCACCCATATCTCCATATGCTCTGAGTAGGCTGTATATATCCACCGTATCACCCATATCTCCATATGCTCTGAGTAGGCTGTATATATCCACCGTATCACCCATATCTCCATATGCTCTGAGTAGGCTGTATATATCCACCGTATCACCCATATCTCCATATGCTCTGAGTAGGCTGTATATATCCACCGTATCACCCATATCTCCATATGCTCTGAGTAGGCTGTATATATCCACCGTATCACCCATATCTCCATATACTCTGAGTAGGCTGTATATATCCACCGTATCACCCATATCTCCATATGCTCTGAGTAGGCTGTATATATCCACCGTATCACCCATATCTCCATATGCTCTGAGTAGGCTGTATATATCCACCGTATCACCCATATCTCCATATGCTCTGAGTAGGCTGTATATATCCACCGTATCACCCATATCTCCATATGCTCTGAGTAGGCTGTATATATCCACCGTATCACCCATATCTCCATATGCTCTGAGTAGGCTGTATATATCCACCGTATCACCCATATCTCCATATGCTCTGAGTAGGCTGTATATATCCACCGTATCACCCATATCTCCATATGCTCTGAGTAGGCTGTATATATCCACCGTATCACCCATATCTCCATATGCTCTGAGTAGGCTGTATATATCCACCGTATCACCCATATCTCCATATGCTCTGAGTAGGCTGTATATATCCACCGTATCACCCATATCTCCATATGCTCTGAGTAGGCTGTATATATCCACCGTATCACCCATATCTCCATATGCTCTGAGTAGGCTGTATATATCCACCGTATCACCCATATCTCCATATGCTCTGAGTAGGCTGTATATATCCACCGTATCACCCATATCTCCATATGCTCTGAGTAGGCTGTATATATCCACCGTATCACCCATATCTCCATATGCTCTGAGTAGGCTGTATATATCCACCGTATCATATCTCCATATGCTCTGAGTAGGCTGTATATATCGTACCCATATCTCCATATGCTCTGAGTAGGCTGTATATATCCACCGTATCACCCATATCTCCATATGCTCTGAGTAGGCTGTATATATCCACCGTATCACCCATATCTCCATATGCTCTGAGTAGGCTGTATATATCCACCGTATCACCCATATCTCCATATGCTCTGAGTAGGCTGTATATATCCACCGTATCACCCATATCTCCATATACTCTGAGTAGGCTGTATATATCCACCGTATCACCCATATCTCCATATGCTCTGAGTAGGCTGTATATATCCACCGTATCATATATCCCCGTATCTCCATATGCTCTGAGTAGGCTGTATATATCCACCGTATCACCCATATCTCCATATACTCTGAGTAGGCTGTATATATCCACCGTATCACCCATATCTCCATATGCTCTGAGTAGGCTGTATATATCCATATCTCCATATGCTCTGAGTAGGCTGTATATATCCACCGTATCACCCATATCTCCATATGCTCTGAGTAGGCTGTATATATCCACCGTATCACCCATATCTCCATATGCTCTGAGTAGGCTGTATATATCCACCGTATCACCCATATCTCCATATACTCTGAGTAGGCTGTATATATCCACCGTATCACCCATATCTCCATATGCTCTGAGTAGGCTGTATATATCCACCGTATCACCCATATCTCCATATGCTCTGAGTAGGCTGTATATATCCACCGTATCACCCATATCTCCATATGCTCTGAGTAGGCTGTATATATCCACCGTATCACCCATATCTCCATATGCTCTGAGTAGGCTGTATATATCCACCGTATCACCCATATCTCCATATGCTCTGAGTAGGCTGTATATATCCACCGTATCACCCATATCTCCATATGCTCTGAGTAGGCTGTATATATCCTCCCATATCTCCATATGCTCTGAGTAGGCTGTATATATCCACCGTATCACCCATATCTCCATATGCTCTGAGTAGGCTGTATATATCCACCGTATCACCCATATCTCTGAGTAGGCTGTATATATCCACCGTATCTCCATATGCTCTGAGTAGGCTGTATATATCCACCGTATCACCCATATCTCCATATGCTCTGAGTAGGCTGTATATATCCACCGTATCACCCATATCTCCATATGCTCTGAGTAGGCTGTATATATCCACCGTATCTCCATATGCTCTGAGTAGGCTGTATATATCCACCGTATCACCCATATCTCCATATACTCTGAGTAGGCTGTATATATCCACCGTATCACCCATATCTCCATATGCTCTGAGTAGGCTGTATATATCCACCGTATCACCCATATCTCCATATGCTCTGAGTAGGCTGTATATATCCACCGTATCACCCATATCTCCATATGCTCTGAGTAGGCTGTATATATCCACCGTATCACCCATATCTCCATATGCTCTGAGTAGGCTGTATATATCCACCGTATCACCCATATCTCCATATACTCTGAGTAGGCTGTATATATCCACCGTATCACCCATATCTCCATATGCTCTGAGTAGGCTGTATATATCCACCGTATCACCCATATCTCCATATGCTCTGAGTAGGCTGTATATATCCACCGTATCACCCATATCTCCATATGCTCTGAGTAGGCTGTATATATCCACCGTATCACCCATATCTCCATATACTCTGAGTAGGCTGTATATATCCACCGTATCACCCATATCTCCATATGCTCTGAGTAGGCTGTATATATCCACCGTATCACCCATATCTCCATATGCTCTGAGTAGGCTGTATATATCCCGTATCACCCATATCTCCATATGCTCTGAGTAGGCTGTATATATCCACCGTATCACCCATATCTCCATATGCTCTGAGTAGGCTGTATATATCCACCGTATCACCCATATCTCCATATGCTCTGAGTAGGCTGTATATATCCACCGTATCACCCATATCTCCATATGCTCTGAGTAGGCTGTATATATCCACCGTATCACCCATATCTCCATATGCTCTGAGTAGGCTGTATATATCCACCGTATCATGCTCCCATATCTCCATATGCTCTGAGTAGGCTGTATATATCCACCGTATCACCCATATCTCCATATGCTCTGAGTAGGCTGTATATATCCACCGTATCTCCATATGCTCTGAGTAGGCTGTATATATCCATATCTCCATATGCTCTGAGTAGGCTGTATATATCCACCGTATCACCCATATCTCCATATGCTCTGAGTAGGCTGTATATATCCACCGTATCTCCATATGCTCCATATCCTCTGAGTAGGCTGTATATATCCACCGTATCACCCATATCTCCATATGCTCTGAGTAGGCTGTATATATCCACCGTATCACCCATATCTCCATATGCTCTGAGTAGGCTGTATATATCCACCGTATCACCCATATCTCCATATGCTCTGAGTAGGCTGTATATATCCACCGTATCTCCATATGCTCTGAGTAGGCTGTATATATCCACCGTATCACCCATATCTCCATATGCTCTGAGTAGGCTGTATATATCCACCGTATCTCCATATGCTCTGAGTAGGCTGTATATATCCACCGTATCTCCATATGCTCTGAGTAGGCTGTATATATTCACCGTATCACCCATATCTCCATATGCTCTGAGTAGGCTGTATATATCCACCGTATCACCCATATCTCCATATGCTCTGAGTAGGCTGTATATATCCACCGTATCACCCATATCTCCATATGCTCTGAGTAGGCTGTATATATCCACCGTATCACCCATATCTCCATATGCTCTGAGTAGGCTGTATATATCCACCGTATCACCCATATCTCCATATGCTCTGAGTAGGCTGTATATATCCACCGTATCACCCATATCTCCATATGCTCTGAGTAGGCTGTATATATCCACCGTATCACCCATATCTCCATATGCTCTGAGTAGGCTGTATATATATCCACCCATATCTCCATATGCTCTGAGTAGGCTGTATATATCCACCGTATCTCCATATGCTCTGAGTAGGCTGTATATATCCACCGTATCACCCATATCTCCATATGCTCTGAGTAGGCTGTATATATCCACCGTATCACCCATATCTCCATATGCTCTGAGTAGGCTGTATATATCCACCGTATCTCCATATGCTCTGAGTAGGCTGTATATATCCACCGTATCACCCATATCTTCATATGCTCTGAGTAGGCTGTATATATCCACCGTATCTCCATATGCTCCGTATCACCATATCTCCATATGCTCTGAGTAGGCTGTATATATCCACCGTATCACCCATATCTCCATATACTCTGAGTAGGCTGT
This sequence comes from Oncorhynchus nerka, assembly GCF_034236695.1. NCBI lineage: Eukaryota > Metazoa > Chordata > Actinopteri > Salmoniformes > Salmonidae > Oncorhynchus > Oncorhynchus nerka. Next base: position 30,314,988 of record NC_088405.1, read on the forward strand.
ATATATCCACCGTATCACCCATATCTCCATATGCTCTGAGTAGGCTGTATATATCCACCGTATCTCCATATGCTCTGAGTAGGCTGTATATATCCACCGTATCACCCATATCTCCATATACTCTGAGTAGGCTGTATATATCCACCGTATCACCCATATCTCCATATGCTCTGAGTAGGCTGTATATATCCACCGTATCTCCATATGCTCTGAGTAGGCTGTATATATCCACCGTATCACCCATATCTCCTTATACTCTGAGTAGGCTGTATATATCCACCGTATCACCCATATCTCCATATGCTCTGAGTAGGCTGTATATATCCACCGTATCACCCATATCTCCATATACTCTGAGTAGGCTGTATATATCCACCGTATCACCCATATCTCCATATGCTCTGAGTAGGCTGTATATATCCACCGTATCACCCATATCTCCATATGCTCTGAGTAGGCTGTATATATCCACCGTATCACCCATATCTCCATATGCTCTGAGTAGGCTGTATATATCCACCGTATCACCCATATCTCCATATGCTCTGAGTAGGCTGTATATATCCACCGTATCACCCATATCTCCATATGCTCTGAGTAGGCTGTATATATCCACCGTATCTCCATATGCTCCATAGGCTGTCCATATCCACCGTATCTCCATATGCTCTGAGTAGGCTGTATATATCCACCGTATCACCCATATCTCCATATACTGAGTAGGCTGTATATATCCACCGTATCTCCATATGCCTGAGTAGGCATATCTCCATATGCTCTGAGTAGGCTGTATATATCCACCGTATCACCCATATCTCCATATGCTCTGAGTAGGCTGTATATATCCACCGTATCTCCATATCCATATGCTCTGAGTAGGCTGTATATATCCACCGTATCACCCATATCTCCATATACTCTGAGTAGGCTGTATATATCCACCGTATCACCCATATCTCCATATGCTCTGAGTAGGCTGTATATATCCACCGTATCACCCATATCTCCATATGCTCTGAGTAGGCTGTATATATCCACCGTATCACCCATATCTCCTTATACTCTGAGTAGGCTGTATATATCCACCGTATCACCCATATCTCCATATGCTCTGAGTAGGCTGTATATATCCACCGTATCACCCATATCTCCATATACTCTGAGTAGGCTGTATATATCCACCGTATCACCCATATCTCCATATACTCTGAGTAGGCTGTATATATCCACCGTATCACCCATATCTCCATATGCTCTGAGTAGGCTGTATATATCCACCGTATCTCCATATGCTCTGAGTAGGCTGTATATATCCACCGTATCACCCATATCTCCATATACTCTGAGTAGGCTGTATATATCCACCGTATCACCCATATCTCCATATACTCTGAGTAGGCTGTATATATCCACCGTATCACCCATATCTCCATATGCTCTGAGTAGGCTGTATATATCCACCGTATCACCCATATCTCCATATGCTCTGAGTAGGCTGTATATATCCACCGTATCACCCATATCTCCATATGCTCTGAGTAGGCTGTATATATCCACCGTATCACCCATATCTCCATATGCTCTGAGTAGGCTGTATATATCCACCGTATCACCCATATCTCCATATGCTCTGAGTAGGCTGTATATATCCACCGTATCACCCATATCTCCATATGCTCTGAGTAGGCTGTATATATCCACCGTATCACCCATATCTCCATATGCTCTGAGTAGGCTGTATATATCCACCGTATCACCCATATCTCCATATGCTCTGAGTAGGCTGTATATATCCACCGTATCACCCATATCTCCATATGCTCTGAGTAGGCTGTATATATCCACCGTATCACCCATATCTCCATATGCTCTGAGTAGGCTGTATATATCCACCGTATCACCCATATCTCCATATGCTCTGAGTAGGCTGTATATATCCACCGTATCACCCATATCTCCATATGCTCTGAGTAGGCTGTATATATCCACCGTATCACCCATATCTCCATATGCTCTGAGTAGGCTGTATATATCCACCGTATCACCCATATCTCCATATGCTCTGAGTAGGCTGTATATATCCACCGTATCACCCATATCTCCATATACTCTGAGTAGGCTGTATATATCCACCGTATCACCCATATCTCCATATGCTCTGAGTAGGCTGTATATATCCACCGTATCACCCATATCTCCATATGCTCTGAGTAGGCTGTATATATCCACCGTATCACCCATATCTCCATATGCTCTGAGTAGGCTGTATATATCCACCGTATCACCCATATCTCCATATGCTCTGAGTAGGCTGTATATATCCACCGTATCACCCATATCTCCATATGCTCTGAGTAGGCTGTATATATCCACCGTATCACCCATATCTCCATATGCTCTGAGTAGGCTGTATATATCCACCGTATCACCCATATCTCCATATGCTCTGAGTAGGCTGTATATATCCACCGTATCACCCATATCTCCATATGCTCTGAGTAGGCTGTATATATCCACCGTATCACCCATATCTCCATATGCTCTGAGTAGGCTGTATATATCCACCGTATCACCCATATCTCCATATGCTCTGAGTAGGCTGTATATATCCACCGTATCACCCATATCTCCATATGCTCTGAGTAGGCTGTATATATCCACCGTATCACCCATATCTCCATATGCTCTGAGTAGGCTGTATATATCCACCGTATCTCACCCATATCTCCATATGCTCTGAGTAGGCTGTATATATCCACCGTATCACCCATATCTCCATATGCTCTGAGTAGGCTGTATATATCCACCGTATCTCCATATGCTCTGAGTAGGCTGTATATATCCACCGTATCACCCATATCTCCATATACTCTGAGTAGGCTGTATATATCCACCGTATCACCCATATCTCCATATGCTCTGAGTAGGCTGTATATATCCACCGTATCACCCATATCTCCATATGCTCTGAGTAGGCTGTATATATCCACCGTATCACCCATATCTCCATATACTCTGAGTAGGCTGTATATATCCACCGTATCACCCATATCTCCATATGCTCTGAGTAGGCTGTATATATCACCGTATCACCCATATCTCCATATGCTCTGAGTAGGCTGTATATATCCACCGTATCACCCATATCTCCATATGCTCTGAGTAGGCTGTATATATCCACCGTATCCATACTCCATATCCACCGTATCTCCATATGCTCTGAGTAGGCTGTATATATCCACCGTATCACCCATATCTCCATATGCTCTGAGTAGGCTGTATATATCCACCGTATCACCCATATCTCCATATGCTCTGAGTAGGCTGTATATATCCACCGTATCTCCATATGCTCTGAGTAGGCTGTATATATCCACCGTATCACCCATATCTCCTTATACTCTGAGTAGGCTGTATATAGTATCTCCATATGCTCTGAGTAGGCTGTATATATCCACCGTATCACCCATATCTCCATATGCTCTGAGTAGGCTGTATATATCCACCGTATCACCCATATCTCCATATGCTCTGAGTAGGCTGTATATATCCACCGTATCACCCATATCTCCATATGCTCTGAGTAGGCTCACCGTATCACCCATATCTCCATATGCTCTGAGTAGGCTGTATATATCCACCGTATCACCCATATCTCCATATGCTCTGAGTAGGCTGTATATATCCACCGTATCACCCATATCTCCATATGCTCTGAGTAGGCTGTATATATCCACCGTATCACCCATATCTCCATATGCTCTGAGTAGGCTGTATATATCCACCGTATCACCCATATCTCCATATACTCTGAGTAGGCTGTATATATCCACCGTATCACCCATATCTCCATATGCTCTGAGTAGGCTGTATATATCCACCGTATCACCCATATCTCCATATGCTCTGAGTAGGCTGTATATATCCACCGTATCACCCATATCTCCATATACTCTGAGTAGGCTGTATATATCCACCGTATCACCCATATCTCCATATGCTCTGAGTAGGCTGTATATATCCACCGTATCTCCATATGCTCTGAGTAGGCTGTATATATCCACCGTATCACCCATATCTCCATATACTCTGAGTAGGCTGTATATATCCACCGTATCACCCATATCTCCATATACTCTGAGTAGGCTGTATATATCCACCGTATCACCCATATCTCCATATGCTCTGAGTAGGCTGTATATATCCACCGTATCACCCATATCTCCATATGCTCTGAGTAGGCTGTATATATCCACCGTATCACCCATATCTCCATATGCTCTGAGTAGGCTGTATATATCCACCGTATCACCCATATCTCCATATGCTCTGAGTAGGCTGTATATATCCACCGTATCACCCATATCTCCATATGCTCTGAGTAGGCTGTATATATCCACCGTATCACCCATATCTCCATATGCTCTGAGTAGGCTGTATATATCCACCGTATCACCCATATCTCCATATGCTCTGAGTAGGCTGTATATATCCACCGTATCACCCATATCTCCATATGCTCTGAGTAGGCTGTATATATCCACCGTATCACCCATATCTCCATATGCTCTGAGTAGGCTGTATATATCCACCGTATCACCCATATCTCCATATGCTCTGAGTAGGCTGTATATATCCACCGTATCACCCATATCTCCATATGCTCTGAGTAGGCTGTATATATCCACCGTATCACCCATATCTCCATATGCTCTGAGTAGGCTGTATATATCCACCGTATCACCCATATCTCCATATGCTCTGAGTAGGCTGTATATATCCACCGTATCACCCATATCTCCATATGCTCTGAGTAGGCTGTATATATCCACCGTATCACCCATATCTCCATATGCTCTGAGTAGGCTGTATATATCCACCGTATCACCCATATCTCCATATGCTCTGAGTAGGCTGTATATATCCACCGTATCACCCATATCTCCATATGCTCTGAGTAGGCTGTATATATCCACCGTATCACCCATATCTCCATATGCTCTGAGTAGGCTGTATATATCCACCGTATCACCCATATCTCCATATACTCTGAGTAGGCTGTATATATCCACCGTATCACCCATATCTCCATATGCTCTGAGTAGGCTGTATATATCCACCGTATCACCCATATCTCCATATGCTCTGAGTAGGCTGTATATATCCACCGTATCACCCATATCTCCATATGCTCTGAGTAGGCTGTATATATCCACCGTATCACCCATATCTCCATATACTCTGAGTAGGCTGTATATATATCACCCATATCTCCATATGCTCTGAGTAGGCTGTATATATCCACCGTATCACCCATATCTCCATATACTCTGAGTAGGCTGTATATATCCACCGTATCACCCATATCTCCATATGCTCTGAGTAGGCTGTATATATCCACCGTATCACCCATATCTCCATATGCTCTGAGTAGGCTGTATATATCCACCGTATCACCCATATCTCCATATACTCTGAGTAGGCTGTATATATCCACCGTATCACCCATATCTCCATATGCTCTGAGTAGGCTGTATATATCCACCGTATCACCCATATCTCCATATACTCTGAGTAGGCTGTATATATCCACCGTATCACCCATATCTCCATATGCTCTGAGTAGGCTGTATATATCCACTGTATCACCCATATCTCCATATGCTCTGAGTAGGCTGTATCTCCATATGCTCTGAGTAGGCTGTATATATCCACCGTATCACCCATATCTCCATATGCTCTGAGTAGGCTGTATATATCCACCGTATCACCCATATCTCCATATACTCTGAGTAGGCTGTATATATCCACCGTATCACCCATATCTCCATATGCTCTGAGTAGGCTGTATATATCCACCGTATCACCCATATCTCCATATGCTCTGAGTAGGCTGTATATATCCACCGTATCACCCATATCTCCATATGCTCTGAGTAGGCTGTATATATCCACCGTATCACCCATATCTCCATATGCTCTGAGTAGGCTGTATATATCCACCGTATCACCCATATCTCCATATGCTCTGAGTAGGCTGTATATATCCACCGTATCACCCATATCTCCATATGCTCTGAGTAGGCTGTATATATCCACCGTATCACCCATATCTCCATATGCTCTGAGTAGGCTGTATATATCCACCGTATCACCCATATCTCCATATGCTCTGAGTAGGCTGTATATATCCACCGTATCACCCATATCTCCATATGCTCTGAGTAGGCTGTATGTATCCACCGTATCACCCATATCTCCATATGCTCTGAGTAGGCTGTATATATCCACCGTATCACCCATATCTCCATATGCTCTGAGTAGGCTGTATATATCCACCGTATCACCCATATCTCCATATGCTCTGAGTAGGCTGTATATATCCACCGTATCACCCATATCTCCATATGCTCTGAGTAGGCTGTATATATCCACCGTATCACCCATATCTCCATATGCTCTGAGTAGGCTGTATATATCCACCGTATCACCCATATCTCCATATGCTCTGAGTAGGCTGTATATATCCACCGTATCACCCATATCTCCATATGCTCTGAGTAGGCTGTATATATCCACCGTATCACCCATATCTCCATATGCTCTGAGTAGGCTGTATATATCCACCGTATCACCCATATCTCCATATGCTCTGAGTAGGCTGTATATATCCACCGTATCACCCATATCTCCATATGCTCTGAGTAGGCTGTATATATCCACCGTATCACATATATCTCCATATGCTCTGAGTAGGCTGTATATATCCACCGTATCACCCATATCTCCATATGCTCTGAGTAGGCTGTATATATCCACCGTATCACCCATATCTCCTTATACTCTGAGTAGGCTGTATATATCCACCGTATCACCCATATCTCCATATGCTCTGAGTAGGCTGTATATATCCACCGTATCACCCATATCTCCATATGCACTGAGTAGGCTGTATATATCCACCGTATCACCCATATCTCCATATGCTCTGAGTAGGCTGTATATATCCACCGTATCACCCATATCTCCATATGCTCTGAGTAGGCTGTATATATCCACCGTATCACCCATATCTCCATATACTCTGAGTAGGCTGTATATATCCACCGTATCACCCATATCTCCATATGCTCTGAGTAGGCTGTATATATCCACCGTATCACCCATATCTCCATATGCTCTGAGTAGGCTGTATATATCCACCGTATCACCCATATCTCCATATGCTCTGAGTAGGCTGTATATATCCACCGTATCTCCATATGCTCTGAGTAGGCTGTATATATCCACCGTATCACCCATATCTCCATATGCTCTGAGTAGGCTGTATATATCCACCGTATCACCCATATCTCCATATGCTCTGAGTAGGCTGTATATATCCACCGTATCACCCATATCTCCATATGCTCTGAGTAGGCTGTATATATCCACCGTATCACCCATATCTCCATATGCTCTGAGTAGGCTGTATATATCCACCGTATCACCCATATCTCCATATACTCTGAGTAGGCTGTATATATCCACCGTATCACCCATATCTCCATATGCTCTGAGTAGGCTGTATATATCCACCGTATCACCCATATCTCCATATGCTCTGAGTAGGCTGTATATATCCACCGTATCACCCATATCTCCATATGCTCTGAGTAGGCTGTATATATCCACCGTATCACCCATATCTCCATATACTCTGAGTAGGCTGTATATATCCACCGTATCATATCTCCATATGCTCTGAGTAGGCTGTATATATCCACCGTATCACCCATATCTCCATATGCTCTGAGTAGGCTGTATATATCCATCTCCATATGCTCTATAGGCTGTATATACACCGTATCACCCATATCTCCATATGCTCTGAGTAGGCTGTATATATCCACCGTATCACCCATATCTCCATATGCTCTGAGTAGGCTGTATATATCCACCGTATCACCCATATCTCCATATGCTCTGAGTAGGCTGTATATATCCACCGTATCACCCATATCTCCATATGCTCTGAGTAGGCTGTATATATCCACCGTATCTCCAGTAGGCTGTATATATCCATATCTCCATATGCTCTGAGTAGGCTGTATATATCCACCGTATCACCCATATCTCCATATGCTCTGAGTAGGCTGTATATATCCACCGTATCACCCATATCTCCATATGCTCTGAGTAGGCTGTATATATCCACCGTATCTCCATATGCTCTGAGTAGGCTGTATATATCCACCGTATCACCCATATCTCCATATGCTCTGAGTAGGCTGTATATATCCACCGTATCACCCATATCTCCATATGCTCTGAGTAGGCTGTATATATCCACCGTATCTCCATATGCTCTGAGTAGGCTGTATATATCCACCGTATCACCCATATCTCCATATGCTCTGAGTAGGCTGTATATATCCACCGTATCACCCATATCTCCATATGCTCTGAGTAGGCTGTATATATCCACCGTATCTCCATATGCTCTGAGTAGGCTGTATATATCCACCGTATCACCCATATCTCCATATACTCTGAGTAGGCTGTATATATCCACCGTATCACCCATATCTCCATATGCTCTGAGTAGGCTGTATATCTCCGTATCTCCATATGCTCTGAGTAGGCTGTATATATCCACCGTATCACCCATATCTCCATATACTCTGAGTAGGCTGTATATATCCACCGTATCACCCATATCTCCATATGCTCTGAGTAGGCTGTATATATCCACCGTATCACCCATATCTCCATATGCTCTGAGTAGGCTGTATATATCCACCGTATCACCCATATCTCCATATGCTCTGAGTAGGCTGTATATATCCACACCCATATCTCCATATGCTCTGAGTAGGCTGTATATATCCACCGTATCACCCATATCTCCATATGCTCTGAGTAGGCTGTATATATCCACCGTATCACCCATATCTCCATATACTCTGAGTAGGCTGTATATATCCACCGTATCACCCATATCTCCATATGCTCTGAGTAGGCTGTATATATCACCATATCTCCATATGCTCTGAGTAGGCTGTATATATCCACCGTATCACCCATATCTCCATATGCTCTGAGTAGGCTGTATATATCCACCGTATCACCCATATCTCCATATGCTCTGAGTAGGCTGTATATATCCACCGTATCACCCATATCTCCATATGCTCTATGAGTAGGCTGTATATATCCACCGTATCACCCATATCTCCATATACTCTGAGTAGGCTGTATATATCCACCGTATCACCCATATCTCCATATGCTCTGAGTAGGCTGTATATATCCACCGTATCTCCATATCACCCATATCTCCATATGCTCTGAGTAGGCTGTATATATCCACCGTATCACCCATATCTCCATATGCTCTGAGTAGGCTGTATATATGTATCTCCATATGCTCCGTAGGCTGTATATATCCACCGTATCTCCATATGCTCTGAGTAGGCTGTATATATCCACCGTATCACCCATATCTCCATATGCTCTGAGTAGGCTGTATATATCCACCGTATCCACCCATATCTCCATATCCATATCTCTGAGTAGGCTGTATATATCCACCGTATCACCCATATCTCCATATGCTCTGAGTAGGCTGTATATATCCACCGTATCACCCATATCTCCATATGCTCTGAGTAGGCTGTATATATCCACCGTATCACCCATATCTCCATATGCTCTGTAGGCTGTATATCCACCACCGCTCTGAGTAGGCTGTATATATCCACCGTATCACCCATATCTCCATATGCTCTGAGTAGGCTGTATATATCCACCGTATCTCCATATCAGGCCCATATCTCCATATGCTCTGAGTAGGCTGTATATATCCACCGTATCACCCATATCTCCATATGCTCTGAGTAGGCTGTATATATCCACCGTATCACCCATATCTCCATATGCTCTGAGTAGGCTGTATATATCCACCGTATATCTCCATATGCTCTGAGTAGGCTGTATATATCCACCGTATCACCCATATCTCCATATGCTCTGAGTAGGCTGTATATATCCACCGTATCACCCATATCTCCATATGCTCTGAGTAGGCTGTATATATCCACCGTATCACCCATATCTCCATATGCTCTGAGTAGGCTGTATATATCCACCGTATCACCCATATCTCCATATGCTCTGAGTAGGCTGTATATATCCACCGTATCTCCATATGCCTGAGTAGGCTGTATATATCACCGTATCTCCATATGCTCTGAGTAGGCTGTATATATCCACCGTATCACCCATATCTCCATATGCTCTGAGTAGGCTGTATATATCCACCGTATCACCCATATCTCCATATGCTCTGAGTAGGCTGTATATATCCACCGTATCACCCATATCTCCATATGCTCTGAGTAGGCTGTATATATCCACCGTATCACCCATATCTCCATATGCTCTGAGTAGGCTGTATATATCCACCGTATCTCCATATGCTCTGAGTAGGCTGTATATATCCACCCATATCTCCATATGCTCTGAGTAGGCTGTATATATCCACCGTATCACCCATATCTCCATATGCTCTGAGTAGGCTGTATATATCCACCGTATCACCCATATCTCCATATGCTCTGAGTAGGCTGTATATATCCACCGTATCTCCATATGCTCTGAGTAGGCTGTATATATCCACCGTATCACCCATATCTCCATATACTCTGAGTAGGCTGTATATATCCACCGTATCACCCATATCTCCATATGCTCTGAGTAGGCTGTATATATCCACCATATCTCCATATACTCTGAGTAGGCTGTATATATCCACCGTATCACCCATATCTCCATATACTCTGAGTAGGCTGTATATATCCACCGTATCACCCATATCTCCATATGCACTGAGTAGGCTGTATATATCCACCGTATCACCCATATCTCCATATGCTCTGAGTAGGCTGTATATATCCACCGTATCACCCATATCTCCATATGCTCTGAGTAGGCTGTATATATCCACCGTATCACCCATATCTCCATATGCTCTGAGTAGGCTGTATATATCCACCGTATCACCCATATCTCCATATGCTCTGAGTAGGCTGTATATATCCACCGTATCACCCATATCTCCATATGCTCTGAGTAGGCTGTATATATCCACCGTATCACCCATATCTCCATATGCTCTGAGTAGGCTGTATATATCCATATCTCCATATGCTCTGAGTAGGCTGTATATATCGTATCACCATATCTCCATATGCTCTGAGTAGGCTGTATATATCACCGTATCACCCATATCTCCATATGCTCTGAGTAGGCTGTATATATCCATATGCTCTGAGTAGGCTGTATATATCACCCATATCTCCATATGCTCTGAGTAGGCTGTATATATTCACCGTATCACCCATATCTCCATATGCACTGAGTAGGCTGTATATATCCACCGTATCACCCATATCTCCATATGCTCTGAGTAGGCTGTATATATCCACCGTATCACCCATATCTCCATATACTCTGAGTAGGCTGTATATATCCACCGTATCACCCATATCTCCATATGCTCTGAGTAGGCTGTATATATCCACCGTATCACCCATATCTCCATATGCTCTGAGTAGGCTGTATATATCCACCGTATCACCCATATCTCCATATACTCTGAGTAGGCTGTATATATCCACCGTATCACCCATATCTCCATATGCTCTGAGTAGGCTGTATATATCCACCGTATCACCCATATCTCCATATACTCTGAGTAGGCTGTATATATCCACCGTATCACCCATATCTCCATATACTCTGAGTAGGCTGTATATATCCACTGTATCACCCATATCTCCATATGCTCTGAGTAGGCTGTATATATCCACCGTATCTCCATATGCTCTGAGTAGGCTGTATATATCCACCGTATCACCCATATCTCCATATGCTCTGAGTAGGCTGTATATATCCACCGTATCACCCATATCTCCATATGCTCTGAGTAGGCTGTATATATCCACCGTATCACCCATATCTCCATATGCTCTGAGTAGGCTGTATATATCCACCGTATCACCCATATCTCCATATGCTCTGAGTAGGCTGTATATATCCACCGTATCACCCATATCTCCATATGCTCTGAGTAGGCTGTATATATCCACCGTATCACCCATATCTCCATATGCTCTGAGTAGGCTGTATATATCCACCGTATCACCCATATCTCCATATGCTCTGAGTAGGCTGTATATATCCACCGTATCACCCATATCTCCATATGCTCTGAGTAGGCTGTATATATCCACCGTATCACCCATATCTCCATATGCTCTGAGTAGGCTGTATATATCCACCGTATCACCCATATCTCCATATGCTCTGAGTAGGCTGTATATATCCACCGTATCACCCATATCTCCATATGCTCTGAGTAGGCTGTATATATCCACCGTATCACCCATATCTCCATATGCTCTGAGTAGGCTGTATATATCCACCGTATCACCCATATCTCCATATGCTCTGAGTAGGCTGTATATATCCACCGTATCACCCATATCTCCATATGCTCTGAGTAGGCTGTATATATCCACCGTATCACCCATATCTCCATATGCTCTGAGTAGGCTGTATATATCCACCGTATCACCCATATCTCCATATGCTCTGAGTAGGCTGTATATATCCACCGTATCACCCATATCTCCATATGCTCTGAGTAGGCTGTATATATCCACCGTATCACCCATATCTCCATATGCTCTGAGTAGGCTGTATATATCCACCGTATCACCCATATCTCCATATGCTCTGAGTAGGCTGTATATATCCACCGTATCACCCATATCTCCATATGCTCTGAGTAGGCTGTATATATCCACCGTATCACCCATATCTCCATATGCTCTGAGTAGGCTGTATATATCCACCGTATCACCCATATCTCCATATACTCTGAGTAGGCTGTATATATTCACCGTATCACCCATATCTCCATATACTCTGAGTAGGCTGTATATATCCACCGTATCACCCATATCTCCATATGCACTGAGTAGGCTGTATATATCCACCGTATCACCCATATCTCCATATGCTCTGAGTAGGCTGTATATATCCACCGTATCACCCATATCTCCATATGCTCTGAGTAGGCTGTATATATCCACCGTATCACCCATATCTCCATATACTCTGAGTAGGCTGTATATATCCACTGTATCACCCATATCTCCATATACTCTGAGTAGGCTGTATATATCCACCGTATCACCCATATCTCCATATGCTCTGAGTAGGCTGTATATATCCACCGTATCACCCATATCTCCATATGCTCTGAGTAGGCTGTATATATCCACCGTATCACCCATATCTCCATATGCTCTGAGTAGGCTGTATATATCCACTGTATCACCCATATCTCCATATGCTCTGAGTAGGCTGTATATATCCACCGTATCACCCATATCTCCATATGCTCTGAGTAGGCTGTATATATCCACCGTATCACCCATATCTCCATATGCTCTGAGTAGGCTGTATATATCCACCGTATCACCCATATCTCCATATGCACTGAGTAGGCTGTATATATCCACCGTATCACCCATATCTCCATATACTCTGAGTAGGCTGTATATATCCACCGTATCACCCATATCTCCATATGCTCTGAGTAGGCTGTATATATCCACCGTATCTCCATATGCTCTGAGTAGGCTGTATATATCCACCGTATCTCCATATGCTCTGAGTAGGCTGTATATATTCACCGTATCACCCATATCTCCATATGCTCTGAGTAGGCTGTATATATCCACCGTATCATATCTCCATATCTCTGAGTAGGCTGTATATATCCACCGTATCTCCATATGCTCTGAGTAGGCTGTATATATCCACCGTATCACCCATATCTCCATATGCTCTGAGTAGGCTGTATATATCCACCATCACCCATATCTCCATATGCTCTGAGTAGGCTGTATATATCCACCGTATCACCCATATCTCCATATGCTCTGAGTAGGCTGTATATATCCACCGTATCACCCATATCTCCATATGCTCTGAGTAGGCTGTATATATCCACCGTATCACCCATATCTCCATATGCTCTGAGTAGGCTGTATATATCCACCGTATCACCCATATCTCCATATGCTCTGAGTAGGCTGTATATATCCACCGTATCACCCATATCTCCATATACTCTGAGTAGGCTGTATATATCCACCGTATCTCCATATGCTCTGAGTAGGCTGTATATATTCACCGTATCACCCATATCTCCATATGCACTGAGTAGGCTGTATATATCCACCGTATCTCCATATGCTCTGAGTAGGCTGTATATATCCACCGTATCTCCATATGCTCTGAGTAGGCTGTATATATTCACCGTATCACCCATATCTCCATATGCACTGAGTAGGCTGTATATATCCACCGTATCACCCATATCTCCTTATACTCTGAGTAGGCTGTATATATCCACCGTATCTCCATATGCTCTGAGTAGGCTGTATATATCCACCGTATCACCCATATCTCCATATACTCTGAGTAGGCTGTATATATCCACCGTATCTCCATATGCTCTGAGTAGGCTGTATATATCCACCGTATCACCCATATCTCCATATGCTCTGAGTAGGCTGTATATATCCACCGTATCACCCATATCTCCATATGCTCTGAGTAGGCTGTATATATCCACCGTATCTCCATATGCTCTGAGTAGGCTGTATATATCCACCGTATCACCCATATATGCTCTGAGTAGGCTGTATATATCCACCGTATCACCCATATCTCCATATGCTCTGAGTAGGCTGTATATATCCACCGTATCACCCATATCTCCATATGCTCTGAGTAGGCTGTATATATCCACCGTATCACCCATATCTCCATATGCTCTGAGTAGGCTGTATATATCCACCGTATCACCCATATCTCCATATGCTCTGAGTAGGCTGTATATATCCACCGTATCACCCATATCTCCATATGCTCTGAGTAGGCTGTATATATCCACCGTATCACCCATATCTCCATATACTCTGAGTAGGCTGTATATATCCACCGTATCACCCATATCTCCATATCACTCTGAGTAGGCTGTATATATCCACTGTATCACCCATATCTCCATATGCTCTGAGTAGGCTGTATATATCCACCGTATCTCCATATGCTCTGAGTAGGCTGTATATATCCACCGTATCACCCATATCTCCATATACTCTGAGTAGGCTGTATATATCCACCGTATCACCCATATCTCCATATACTCTGAGTAGGCTGTATATATCCACCGTATCACCCATATCTCCATATGCTCTGAGTAGGCTGTATATATCCACCGTATCACCCATATCTCCATATGCTCTGAGTAGGCTGTATATATCCACCGTATCACCCATATCTCCATATGCTCTGAGTAGGCTGTATATATCCACCGTATCACCCATATCTCCATATGCTCTGAGTAGGCTGTATATATCCACCGTATCACCCATATCTCCATATGCTCTGAGTAGGCTGTATATATCCACCGTATCACCCATATCTCCATATGCTCTGAGTAGGCTGTATATATCCACCGTATCACCCATATCTCCATATGCTCTGAGTAGGCTGTATATATCCACCGTATCACCCATATCTCCATATGCTCTGAGTAGGCTGTATATATCCACCGTATCACCCATATCTCCATATGCTCTGAGTAGGCTGTATATATCCACCGTATCACCCATATCTCCATATGCTCTGAGTAGGCTGTATATATCCACCGTATCACCCATATCTCCATATGCTCTGAGTAGGCTGTATATATCCACCGTATCACCCATATCTCCATATGCTCTGAGTAGGCTGTATATATCCACCGTATCACCCATATCTCCATATGCTCTGAGTAGGCTGTATATATCCACCGTATCACCCATATCTCCATATGCTCTGAGTAGGCTGTATATATCCACCGTATCACCCATATCTCCATATGCTCTGAGTAGGCTGTATATATCCACCGTATCACCCATATCTCCATATACTCTGAGTAGGCTGTATATATCCACCGTATCACCCATATCTCCATATGCTCTGAGTAGGCTGTATATATCCACCGTATCACCCATATCTCCATATGCTCTGAGTAGGCTGTATATATCCACCGTATCACCCATATCTCCATATGCTCTGAGTAGGCTGTATATATCCACCGTATCACCCATATCTCCATATGCTCTGAGTAGGCTGTATATATCCACCGTATCACCCATATCTCCATATGCTCTGAGTAGGCTGTATATATCCACCGTATCACCCATATCTCCATATGCTCTGAGTAGGCTGTATATATCACCGTATCACCCATATCTCCATATGCTCTGAGTAGGCTGTATATATCCACCGTATCACCCATATCTCCATATGCTCTGAGTAGGCTGTATATATCCACCGTATCACCCATATCTCCATATGCTCTGAGTAGGCTGTATATATCCACCGTATCACCCATATCTCCATATGCTCTGAGTAGGCTGTATATATCCACCGTATCACCCATATCTCCATATACTCTGAGTAGGCTGTATATATCCACCGTATCACCCATATCTCCATATACTCTGAGTAGGCTGTATATATCCACCGTATCACCCATATCTCCATATGCTCTGAGTAGGCTGTATATATCCACCGTATCACCCATATCTCCATATGCTCTGAGTAGGCTGTATATATCCATATCTCCATATGCTCTGAGTAGGCTGTATATATCCACCGTATCACCCATATCTCCATATGCTCTGAGTAGGCTGTATATATCCACCGTATCACCCATATCTCCATATGCTCTGAGTAGGCTGTATATATCCACCGTATCACCCATATCTCCATATGCTCTGAGTAGGCTGTATATATCCACCGTATCACCCATATCTCCATATGAGTAGGCTGTATATATCCACCGTATCACCCATATCTCCATATACTCTGAGTAGGCTGTATATATCCACCGTATCACCCATATCTCCATATGCACTGAGTAGGCTGTATATATCCACCGTATCTCCATATGCTCTGAGTAGGCTGTATATATCACCATATCTCCATATGCTCTGAGTAGGCTGTATATATTCACCGTATCACCCATATCTCCATATGCACTGAGTAGGCTGTATATATCCACCGTATCTCCATATGCTCTGAGTAGGCTGTATATATCCACCGTATCACCCATATCTCCATATACTCTGAGTAGGCTGTATATATCCACCGTATCACCCATATCTCCATATGCTCTGAGTAGGCTGTATATATCCACCGTATCACCCATATCTCCATATGCTCTGAGTAGGCTGTATATATCCACCGTATCACCCATATCTCCATATGCTCTGAGTAGGCTGTATATATCCACCGTATCACCCATATCTCCATATACTCTGAGTAGGCTGTATATATCCACCGTATCACCCATATCTCCATATGCTCTGAGTAGGCTGTATATATCCACCGTATCTCCATATGCTCTGAGTAGGCTGTATATATCCACCGTATCTCCATATGCTCTGAGTAGGCTGTATATATTCACCGTATCACCCATATCTCCATATGCACTGAGTAGGCTGTATATATCCACCGTATCTCCATATGCTCTGAGTAGGCTGTATATATCCACCGTATCTCCATATGCTCTGAGTAGGCTGTATATATTCACCGTATCACCCATATCTCCATATGCACTGAGTAGGCTGTATATATCCACCGTATCACCCATATCTCCTTATACTCTGAGTAGGCTGTATATATCCACCGTATCTCCATATGCTCTGAGTAGGCTGTATATATCCACCGTATCACCCATATCTCCATATACTCTGAGTAGGCTGTATATATCCACCGTATCTCCATATGCTCTGAGTAGGCTGTATATATCCACCGTATCACCCATATCTCCATATGCTCTGAGTAGGCTGTATATATCCACCGTATCACCCATATCTCCATATGCTCTGAGTAGGCTGTATATATCCACCGTATCACCCATATCACCCATATCTCCATATGCTCTGAGTAGGCTGTATATATCCACCGTATCACCCATATCTCCATATGCTCTGAGTAGGCTGTATATATCCACCGTATCTCCATATGCTCTGAGTAGGCTGTATATATCCACCGTATCACCCATATCTCCATATGCTCTGAGTAGGCTGTATATATCCACCGTATCCATATGCTCTGAGTAGGCTGTATATATCGTATCTCCATATGCTCTGAGTAGGCTGTATATATCCACCGTATCACCCATATCTCCATATGCTCTGAGTAGGCTGTATATATCCACCGTATCACCCATATCTCCATATGCTCTGAGTAGGCTGTATATATCCACCGTATCACCCATATCTCCATATGCTCTGAGTAGGCTGTATATATCCACCGTATCACCCATATCTCCATATACTCTGAGTAGGCTGTATATATCCACCGTATCACCCATATCTCCATATGCTCTGAGTAGGCTGTATATATCCACCGTATCACCCATATCTCCATATGCTCTGAGTAGGCTGTATATATCCACCGTATCACCCATATCTCCATATACTCTGAGTAGGCTGTATATATCCACCGTATCACCCATATCTCCATATGCTCTGAGTAGGCTGTATATATCCACCGTATCTCCATATGCTCTGAGTAGGCTGTATATATCCACCGTATCACCCATATCTCCATATACTCTGAGTAGGCTGTATATATCCACCGTATCACCCATATCTCCATATACTCTGAGTAGGCTGTATATATCCACCGTATCACCCATATCTCCATATGCTCTGAGTAGGCTGTATATATCCACCGTATCACCCATATCTCCATATGCTCTGAGTAGGCTGTATATATCCACCGTATCACCCATATCTCCATATGCTCTGAGTAGGCTGTATATATCCACCGTATCACCCATATCTCCATATGCTCTGAGTAGGCTGTATATATCCACCGTATCACCCATATCTCCATATGCTCTGAGTAGGCTGTATATATCCACCGTATCACCCATATCTCCATATGCTCTGAGTAGGCTGTATATATCCACCGTATCACCCATATCTCCATATGCTCTGAGTAGGCTGTATATATCCACCGTATCACCCATATCTCCATATGCTCTGAGTAGGCTGTATATATCCACCGTATCACCCATATCTCCATATGCTCTGAGTAGGCTGTATATATCCACCGTATCACCCATATCTCCATATGCTCTGAGTAGGCTGTATATATCACCGTATCACCCATATCTCCATATGCTCTGAGTAGGCTGTATATATCCACCGTATCACCCATATCTCCATATGCTCTGAGTAGGCTGTATATATCCACCGTATCACCCATATCTCCATATGCTCTGAGTAGGCTGTATATATCCACCGTATCACCCATATCTCCATATGCTCTGAGTAGGCTGTATATATCCACCGTATCACCCATATCTCCATATTCTCTGAGTAGGCTGTATATATCCACCGTATCACCCATATCTCCATATGCTCTGAGTAGGCTGTATATATCCACCGTATCACCCATATCTCCATATGCTCTGAGTAGGCTGTATATATCCACCGTATCACCCATATCTCCATATGCTCTGAGTAGGCTGTATATATCCACCGTATCACCCATATCTCCATATGCTCTGAGTAGGCTGTATATATCCACCGTATCACCCATATCTCCATATGCTCTGAGTAGGCTGTATATATCCACCGTATATATCTCCATATGCTCTGAGTAGGCTGTATATATCCACCGTATCACCCATATCTCCATATACTCTGAGTAGGCTGTATATATCCACCGTATCACCCATATCTCCATATGCTCTGAGTAGGCTGTATATATCCACCGTATCACCCATATCTCCATATGCTCTGAGTAGGCTGTATATATCACCGTATCACCCATATCTCCATATGCTCTGAGTAGGCTGTATATATCCACCGTATCACCCATATCTCCATATGCTCTGAGTAGGCTGTATATATCCACCGTATCACCCATATCTCCATATGCTCTGAGTAGGCTGTATATATCCACCGTATCACCCATATCTCCATATGCTCTGAGTAGGCTGTATATATCCACCGTATCACCCATATCTCCATATGCTCTGAGTAGGCTGTATATATCCACCGTATCACCCATATCTCCATATGCTCTGAGTAGGCTGTATATATCCACCGTATCACCCATATCTCCATATGCTCTGAGTAGGCTGTATATATCCACCGTATCACCCATATCTCCATATGCTCTGAGTAGGCTGTATATATCCACCGTATCACCCATATCTCCATATGCTCTGAGTAGGCTGTATATATCCACCGTATCACCCATATCTCCATATGCTCTGAGTAGGCTGTATATATCCACCGTATCACCCATATCTCCATATGCTCTGAGTAGGCTGTATATATCCACCGTATCACCCATATCTCCATATGCTCTGAGTAGGCTGTATATATCCACCGTATCACCCATATCTCCATATGCTCTGAGTAGGCTGTATATATCCACCGTATCACCCATATCTCCATATGCTCTGAGTAGGCTGTATATATCCACCGTATCACCCATATCTCCATATGCTCTGAGTAGGCTGTATATATCCACCGTATCACCCATATCTCCATATGCTCTGAGTAGGCTGTATATATCACCGTATCACCCATATCTCCATATACTCTGAGTAGGCTGTATATATCCACCGTATCACCCATATCTCCATATGCTCTGAGTAGGCTGTATATATCCACCGTATCACCCATATCTCCATATGCTCTGAGTAGGCTGTATATATCCACCGTATCACCCATATCTCCATATGCTCTGAGTAGGCTGTATATATCCACCGTATCACCCATATCTCCATATGCTCTGAGTAGGCTGTATATATCCACCGTATCACCCATATCTCCATATGCTCTGAGTAGGCTGTATATATCCACCGTATCACCCATATCTCCATATGCTCTGAGTAGGCTGTATATATCCACCGTATCACCCATATCTCCATATGCTCTGAGTAGGCTGTATATATCCACCGTATCTCCATATGCTCTGAGTAGGCTGTATATATCCACTGTATCACCCATATCTCCATATGCTCTGAGTAGGCTGTATATATCCACCGTATCACCCATATCTCCATATGCTCTGAGTAGGCTGTATATATCCACCGTATCACCCATATCTCCATATGCTCTGAGTAGGCTGTATATATCCACCGTATCACCCATATCTCCATATGCTCTGAGTAGGCTGTATATATCCACCGTATCACCCATATCTCCATATACTCTGAGTAGGCTGTATATATCCACCGTATCACCCATATCTCCATATGCACTGAGTAGGCTGTATATATCCACCGTATCTCCATATGCTCTGAGTAGGCTGTATATATCCACCGTATCTCCATATGCTCTGAGTAGGCTGTATATATTCACCGTATCACCCATATCTCCATATGCACTGAGTAGGCTGTATATATCCACCGTATCTCCATATGCTCTGAGTAGGCTGTATATATCCACCGTATCACCCATATCTCCATATACTCTGAGTAGGCTGTATATATCCACCGTATCACCCATATCTCCATATACTCTGAGTAGGCTGTATATATCCACCGTATCACCCATATCTCCATATGCTCTGAGTAGGCTGTATATATCCACCGTATCACCCATATCTCCATATGCACCGAGTAGGCTGTATATATCCACCGTATCACCCATATCTCCATATACTCTGAGTAGGCTGTATATATCCACCGTATCACCCATATCTCCATATGCACTGAGTAGGCTGTATATATCCACCGTATCTCCATATGCTCTGAGTAGGCTGTATATATCCACCGTATCTCCATATGCTCTGAGTAGGCTGTATATATTCACCGTATCACCCATATCTCCATATGCACTGAGTAGGCTGTATATATCCACCGTATCTCCATATGCTCTGAGTAGGCTGTATATATCCACCGTATCTCCATATGCTCTGAGTAGGCTGTATATATTCACC
Source organism: Oncorhynchus nerka (assembly GCF_034236695.1). Taxonomy (NCBI): domain Eukaryota; kingdom Metazoa; phylum Chordata; class Actinopteri; order Salmoniformes; family Salmonidae; genus Oncorhynchus; species Oncorhynchus nerka. Next base: position 30,337,077 of record NC_088405.1, read on the forward strand.
GTATCACCCATATCTCCATATGCACTGAGTAGGCTGTATATATCCACCGTATCACCCATATCTCCTTATACTCTGAGTAGGCTGTATATATCCACCGTATCTGAGTAGGCTGTATATATCCACCGTATCACCCATATCTCCATATACTCTGAGTAGGCTGTATATATCCACCGTATCTCCATATGCTCTGAGTAGGCTGTATATATCCACCGTATCACCCATATCTCCATATGCTCTGAGTAGGCTGTATATATCCACCGTATCACCCATATCTCCATATGCTCTGAGTAGGCTGTATATATCCACCATCTCCATATCTGAGTAGGCTGTATATATCCACCGTATCTCCATATGCTCTGAGTAGGCTGTATATATCCACCGTATCACCCATATCTCCATATGCTCTGAGTAGGCTGTATATATCCACCGTATCTCCATATGCTCTGAGTAGGCTGTATATATCCACCGTATCACCCATATCTCCATATGCTCTGAGTAGGCTGTATATATCCACCGTATCACCCATATCTCCATATGCTCTGAGTAGGCTGTATATATCCACCGTATCACCCATATCTCCATATGCTCTGAGTAGGCTGTATATATCCACCGTATCACCCATATCTCCATATGCTCTGAGTAGGCTGTATATATCCACCGTATCACCCATATCTCCATATGCTCTGAGTAGGCTGTATATATCCACCGTATCACCCATATCTCCATATGCTCTGAGTAGGCTGTATATATCCACCGTATCACCCATATCTCCATATGCTCTGAGTAGGCTGTATATATCCACCGTATCACCCATATCTCCATATGCTCTGAGTAGGCTGTATATATCCACCGTATCACCCATATCTCCATATGCTCTGAGTAGGCTGTATATATCCACCGTATCACCCATATCTCCATATTCTCTGAGTAGGCTGTATATATTCACCGTATCACCCATATCTCCATATACTCTGAGTAGGCTGTATATATCCACCGTATCACCCATATCTCCATATGCACTGAGTAGGCTGTATATATCCACCGTATCACCCATATCTCCATATGCTCTGAGTAGGCTGTATATATCCACCGTATCACCCATATCTCCATATGCTCTGAGTAGGCTGTATATATCCACCGTATCACCCATATCTCCATATGCTCTGAGTAGGCTGTATATATCCACCGTATCACCCATATCTCCATATGCTCTGAGTAGGCTGTATATATCCACCGTATCACCCATATCTCCATATACTCTGAGTAGGCTGTATATATTCACCGTATCACCCATATCTCCATATACTCTGAGTAGGCTGTATATATCCACCGTATCACCCATATCTCCATATGCACTGAGTAGGCTGTATATATCCACCGTATCACCCATATCTCCATATGCTCTGAGTAGGCTGTATATATCCACCGTATCACCCATATCTCCATATGCTCTGAGTAGGCTGTATATATCCACCGTATCACCCATATCTCCTTATACTCTGAGTAGGCTGTATATATCCACTGTATCACCCATATCTCCATATACTCTGAGTAGGCTGTATATATCCACCGTATCACCCATATCTCCATATGCTCTGAGTAGACTGTATATATCCACCGTATCACCCATATCTCCATATGCTCTGAGTAGGCTGTATATATCCACCGTATCTCCATATGCTCTGAGTAGGCTGTATATATCCACTGTATCACCCATATCTCCATATGCTCTGAGTAGACTGTATATATCCACTGTATCACCCATATCTCCATATGCTCTGAGTAGGCTGTATATATCCACCGTATCACCCATATCTCCATATGCTCTGAGTAGGCTGTATATATCCACCGTATCACCCATATCTCCATATGCACCGAGTAGGCTATATATATCCACCGTATCACCCATATCTCCATATACTCTGAGTAGGCTGTATATATCCACCGTATCACCCATATCTCCATATGCACTGAGTAGGCTGTATATATCCACCGTATCTCCATATGCTCTGAGTAGGCTGTATATATCCACCGTATCTCCATATGCTCTGAGTAGGCTGTATATATTCACCGTATCACCCATATCTCCATATGCACTGAGTAGGCTGTATATATCCACCGTATCTCCATATGCTCTGAGTAGGCTGTATATATCCACCGTATCACCCATATCTCCATATACTCTGAGTAGGCTGTATATATCCACCGTATCACCCATATCTCCATATACTCTGAGTAGGCTGTATATATCCACCGTATCACCCATATCTCCATATGCTCTGAGTAGGCTGTATATATCCACCGTATCACCCATATCTCCATATGCTCTGAGTAGGCTGTATATATCCACCGTATCACCCATATCTCCATATACTCTGAGTAGGCTGTATATATCCACCGTATCACCCATATCTCCATATGCACTGAGTAGGCTGTATATATCCACCGTATCACCCATATCTCCATATGCTCTGAGTAGGCTGTATATATTCACCGTATCACCCATATCTCCATATGCACTGAGTAGGCTGTATATATCCACCGTATCTCCATATGCTCTGAGTAGGCTGTATATATCCACCGTATCTCCATATGCTCTGAGTAGGCTGTATATATTCACCGTATCACCCATATCTCCATATGCACTGAGTAGGCTGTATATATCCACCGTATCACCCATATCTCCTTATACTCTGAGTAGGCTGTATATATCCACCGTATCTCCATATGCTCTGAGTAGGCTGTATATATCCACCGTATCACCCATATCTCCATATACTCTGAGTAGGCTGTATATATCCACCGTATCTCCATATCTGAGTAGGCTGTATATATCCACCGTATCACCCTCCATATGCTCTGAGTAGGCTGTATATATCCACCGTATCACCCATATCTCCATATGCTCTGAGTAGGCTGTATATATCCACCGTATCACCCATATCTCCATATGCTCTGAGTAGGCTGTATATATCCACCGTATCTCCATATGCTCTGAGTAGGCTGTATATATCCACCGTATCTCCATATGCTCTGAGTAGGCTGTATATATCCACCGTATCACCCATATCTCCATATGCTCTGAGTAGGCTGTATATATCCACCGTATCACCCATATCTCCATATGCTCTGAGTAGGCTGTATATATCCACCGTATCTCCATATGCTCTGAGTAGGCTGTATATATCCACCGTATCACCCATATCTTCATATGCTCTGAGTAGGCTGTATATATCCACCGTATCACCCATATCTCCATATGCTCTGAGTAGGCTGTATATATCCACCGTATCACCCATATCTCCATATGCTCTGAGTAGGCTGTATATATCCACCGTATCACCCATATCTCCATATGCTCTGAGTAGGCTGTATATATCCACCGTATCTCCATATGCTCTGAGTAGGCTGTATATATCCACCGTATCACCCATATCTCCATATACTCTGAGTAGGCTGTATATATCCACCATATCTCCATATGCTCTGAGTAGGCTGTATATATCCACCGTATCACCCATATCTCCATATGCTCTGAGTAGGCTGTATATATCCACCGTATCTCCATATGCTCTGAGTAGGCTGTATATATCCACCGTATCTCCATATGCTCTGAGTAGGCTGTATATATCCACCGTATCACCCATATCTCCATATGCACTGAGTAGGCTGTATATATCCACCGTATCACCCATATCTCCATATGCTCTGAGTAGGCTGTATATATCCACCGTATCACCCATATCTCCATATGCTCTGAGTAGGCTGTATATATCCACCGTATCACCCATATCTCCATATGCTCTGAGTAGGCTGTATATATCCACCGTATCACCCATATCTCCATATGCTCTGAGTAGGCTGTATATATCCACTGTATCACCCATATCTCCATATGCTCTGAGTAGGCTGTATATATCCACGTATCACCCATATCTCCATATGCTCTGAGTAGGCTGTATATATCCACCGTATCACCCATATCTCCATATGCTCTGAGTAGGCTGTATATATCCACCGTATCACCCATATCTCCATATGCTCTGAGTAGGCTGTATATATCCACCGTATCACCCATATCTCCATATGCTCTGAGTAGGCTGTATATATCCACCGTATCACCCATATCTCCATATGCTCTGAGTAGGCTGTATATATCCACCGTATCTCCATATGCTCTGAGTAGGCTGTATATATCCACCGTATCACCCATATCTCCATATGCTCTGAGTAGGCTGTATATATCCACCGTATCACCCATATCTCCATATGCTCTGAGTAGGCTGTATATATCCACCGTATCTCCATATGCTCTGAGTAGGCTGTATATATCCACCGTATCACCCATATCTCCATATGCTCTGAGTAGGCTGTATATATCCACCGTATCACCCATATCTCCATATGCTCTGAGTAGGCTGTATATATCCACCGTATCACCCATATCTCCATATGCTCTGAGTAGGCTGTATATATCCACCGTATCACCCATATCCCATATCTCCATATGCTCTGAGTAGGCTGTATATATCCACCGTATCACCCATATCTCCATATACTCTGAGTAGGCTGTATATATCCACCGTATCTCCATATCTCCATATGCTCTGAGTAGGCTGTATATATCCACCGTATCACCCATATCTCCATATGCTCTGAGTAGGCTGTATATATCCACCGTATCACCCATATCTCCATATGCTCTGAGTAGGCTGTATATATCCACCGTATCACCCATATCTCCATATGCTCTGAGTAGGCTGTATATATCCACCGTATCACCCATATCTCCATATGCTCTGAGTAGGCTGTATATATCCACCGTATCTCCATATGCTCTGAGTAGGCTGTATATATCCACCGTATCACCCATATCTCCATATGCTCTGAGTAGGCTGTATATATCCACCGTATCACCCATATCTCCATATGCTCTGAGTAGGCTGTATATATCCACCGTATCTCCATATGCTCTGAGTAGGCTGTATATATCCACCGTATCACCCATATCTCCATATGCTCTGAGTAGGCTGTATATATCCATATCTCCATATCTGAGTAGGCTGTATATACACCATATCTCCATATGCTCTGAGTAGGCTGTATATATCCACCGTATCACCCATATCTCCATATACTCTGAGTAGGCTGTATATATCCACCGTATCACCCATATCTCCATATGCTCTGAGTAGGCTGTATATATCCACCGTATCACCCATATCTCCATATGCTCTGAGTAGGCTGTATATATCCACCGTATCACCCATATCTCCATATACTCTGAGTAGGCTGTATATATCCACCGTATCCATATCTGAGTAGGCTGTATATACCGTATCACCCATATCTCCATATGCTCTGAGTAGGCTGTATATATCCACCCATATCTCCATATGCTCTATAGGCTGTATATATCCACCGTATCTCCATATGCTCTGAGTAGGCTGTATATATCCACCGTATCACCCATATCTCCATATGCTCTGAGTAGGCTGTATATATCCACCGTATCACCCATATCTCCATATGCTCTGAGTAGGCTGTATATATCCACCGTATCACCCATATCTCCATATGCTCTGAGTAGACTGTATATATCCACCGTATCACCCATATCTCCATATGCTCTGAGTAGGCTGTATATATCCACCGTATCTCCATATGCTCTGAGTAGGCTGTATATATCCACTGTATCACCCATATCTCCATATGCTCTGAGTAGACTGTATATATCCACTGTATCACCCATATCTCCATATGCTCTGAGTAGGCTGTATATATCCACCGTATCACCCATATCTCCATATGCTCTGAGTAGGCTGTATATATCCACCGTATCACCCATATCTCCATATGCACCGAGTAGGCTATATATATCCACCGTATCACCCATATCTCCATATACTCTGAGTAGGCTGTATATATCCACCGTATCACCCATATCTCCATATGCACTGAGTAGGCTGTATATATCCACCGTATCTCCATATGCTCTGAGTAGGCTGTATATATCCACCGTATCTCCATATGCTCTGAGTAGGCTGTATATATCGTATCACCATATCTCCATATGCTCTGAGTAGGCTGTATATATCCACCGTATCTCCATATGCTCTGAGTAGGCTGTATATATCCACCGTATCACCCATATCTCCATATACTCTGAGTAGGCTGTATATATCCACCGTATCACCCATATCTCCATATACTCTGAGTAGGCTGTATATATCCACCGTATCACCCATATCTCCATATGCTCTGAGTAGGCTGTATATATCCACCGTATCACCCATATCTCCATATGCTCTGAGTAGGCTGTATATATCCACCGTATCACCCATATCTCCATATACTCTGAGTAGGCTGTATATATCCACCGTATCACCCATATCTCCATATGCACTGAGTAGGCTGTATATATCCACCGTATCTCCATATGCTCTGAGTAGGCTGTATATATCCACCGTATCTCCATATGCTCTGAGTAGGCTGTATATATTCACCGTATCACCCATATCTCCATATGCACTGAGTAGGCTGTATATATCCACCGTATCACCCATATCTCCATATGCTCTGAGTAGGCTGTATATATCCACCGTATCTCCATATGCTCTGAGTAGGCTGTATATATCCACCGTATCACCCATATCTCCATATGCTCTGAGTAGGCTGTATATCCATATCACCCATATCTCCATATACTCTGAGTAGGCTGTATATATCCACCGTATCACCCATATCTCCATATGCTCTGAGTAGGCTGTATATATCCACCGTATCACCCATATCTCCATATACTCTGAGTAGGCTGTATATATCCACCGTATCACCCATATCTCCATATGCTCTGAGTAGGCTGTATATATCCACCGTATCACCATATCTCATATGCTCTGAGTAGGCTGTATATATCCACCGTATCATCCATATCTCCATATGCTCTGAGTAGGCTGTATATATCCACCGTATCACCCATATCTCCATATGCTCTGAGTAGGCTGTATATATCCACCGTATCTCCATATGCTCTGAGTAGGCTGTATATATCCACCGTATCTCCATATGCTCTGAGTAGGCTGTATATATCCACCGTATCACCCATATCTCCATATGCACTGAGTAGGCTGTATATATCCACCGTATCACCCATATCTCCATATGCTCTGAGTAGGCTGTATATATCCACCGTATCTCCATATGCTCTGAGTAGGCTGTATATATCCACCGTATCACCCATATCTCCATATGCTCTGAGTAGGCTGTATATATCCACCGTATCACCCATATCTCCATATGCTCTGAGTAGGCTGTATATATCCACCGTATCACCCATATCTCCATATGCTCTGAGTAGGCTGTATATATCCACCGTATCACCCATATCTCCTTATACTCTGAGTAGGCTGTATATATCCACCGTATCTCCATATGCTCTGAGTAGGCTGTATATATCCACCGTATCACCCATATCTTCATATGCTCTGAGTAGGCTGTATATATCCACCGTATCTCCATATGCTCTGAGTAGGCTGTATATATCCACCGTATCTCCATATGCTCTGAGTAGGCTGTATATATCCACCGTATCACCCATATCTCCATATACTCTGAGTAGGCTGTATATATCCACCGTATCACCCATATCTCCATATGCTCTGAGTAGGCTGTATATATCCACCGTATCACCCATATCTCCATATGCTCTGAGTAGGCTGTATATATCCACCGTAACACCCATATCTCCATATGCTCTGAGTAGGCTGTATATATCCACCGTATCACCCATATCTCCATATGCTCTGAGTAGGCTGTATATATCCACCGTATCACCCATATCTCCATATGCACTGAGTAGGCTGTATATATCCACCGTATCACCCATATCTCCATATGCTCTGAGTAGGCTGTATATATCCACCGTATCACCCATATCTCCATATACTCTGAGTAGGCTGTATATATCCACCGTATCTCCATATGCTCTGAGTAGGCTGTATATATCCACCGTATCTCCATATGCTCTGAGTAGGCTGTATATATCCACCGTATCACCCATATCTCCATATACTCTGAGTAGGCTGTATATATCCACCGTATCACCCATATCTCCATATGCTCTGAGTAGGCTGTATATATCCACCGTATCTCCATATGCTCTGAGTAGGCTGTATATATCCACCGTATCACCCATATCTCCATATGCTCTGAGTAGGCTGTATATATCCACCGTATCTCCATATGCTCTGAGTAGGCTGTATATATCCACTGTATCACCCATATCTCCATATGCTCTGAGTAGGCTGTATATATCCACCGTATCACCCATATCTCCATATGCTCTGAGTAGGCTGTATATATCCACCGTATCACCCATATCTCCATATGCACTGTGTCAGTTAGTTCCAGGCACTGGTCTTCATCGCTGGGCTGTGAACCCTCATAGGTCTCTCGGTGAGCTTCAGGATACTCTCAGGAGGTAGAGGGACAGGAAGATGAAGTCCCCAGGGACCAGTGTGTGTGGAGAAGGGGGTGACGATGTGGTGTGTGATTTGGTGAGGTTTCAAAATTGGTGGTGTGTGGTGTCGACAACGTTGACTCCCTAGTGGGGAGAACACAAGTTAAGGTCCCCTGTGGTTCAGGGAGAGAGAGGGGAGCTGTGACACACACATGTGACACTCTATGCACCCTTTGTTACACACACATACACACACCACACAAACACACTCACACCAACACACTCACACCAACACACTCACACCAACACACACCACACAAACACACTCACACTAACACACTCACACCAACACACTCACACCAACACACACCACACAAACACACACCACACAAACACACACCACACAAATACACTCACACAAACACACTCACACCAACACACACCACACAAACACACTCACACCAACACACTCACACCAACACACACCACACAAACACACTCACACCAACACACTCACACCAACAAGCTCTCAGTCTCATTGCAGAATATGACGTTTGTCGATAAATGTCAAATTTCGAAGGTTAAATTGAAGCATTAATTCTGAATGGAAAAGTGAAGGGGTAAGGTTTGGGATAGGGTTAAAACAAAAACAACTGCCTCCCGAGTGGTGCAGCGGTCTAAGACGCTGCATCGCAATGCTTAAGGCATCACTACAGCTCCGGGTAGATCCCAGGCTGTCACAGCCGGCTGTGACCGGGAGGCGCACAATTGGCCTAGTGTTGTCCGGGTTAGGGGAGGGTTTGGCCGGGATTTCCTTGTCCCATCGCGCTCTAGCGACTCCTGTGGCAGGCGCCCGGGTTATGCGAGCAGTGTGTCAAGAAGCAGTGCGGCTTGGCAGGGTCGTGTTTCAGAGGACGCTGGCTCTCGACCCTCGCCTCTCCCGAGTCCGTAGGGGAGTTGCAGCGATGAGACAAGACTGTTACAACCAATTGGATGCCACGAAATTGTGGAGAAAAAGGGGTAAAAAGTACAATTCTTTTTTTCACAAAAATAGCTTACGCCCATTTGCCATCCCTGTCCACAAAGCCCTATCAAAACCCAAGCCATCCTTGCCCCTAGTGGCCAGTTTTGAAGTCCTCTCCCAACATTCTTCTTGTCTCGACGGACATCAAATTTCACAGAGAATCTGGAGCGACCTGGCTGCTTACACACTCACACACATACACCACACACATTTAGCCGTTGTAGATATACGTATCTCTGGCGACTGCTTGCCAGACACAGTGTGTGTGTGTGTGTGTGTGTGTGAGAGAGAGAGAGAGAGAGAGAAAGAGAGACAGAGAGAGAGAGAGAGAGAGAGAGAGAGCGAGAGAGACAGAGAGAGAGAGAGAGAGAGAGAGAGAGAGAGAGAGAGAGAGAGAGAGAAAGCGAGAGAGAGAGAGAGAGAGAGAGAGAGAGAGAGAGAGAAAGAGAGAGAGAGAGAGAGAGAGAGAGAGAGAGGGAGAGAGAGAGAGAGAGAGAGAGAGAGAAAGCGAGAGAGAGAGAGACAGAGAGAGAGAGACAGAGAGAGAGAGAGAGAGAGAGACAGAGAGAGAGAGACAGAGAGAGAGAGAGAGAGACAGAGAGAGGGGAGAGAGAGAGAGAGAGAGAGAGAGAGAGAGACAGAGAGACAGAGAGAGAGAGGGAGGGAGGACTCCTATGTGACCGTACAGGGTTTCGGGGTGAACCATAAACTATCCCAGTGCTTTATTGTGGTGCTGGCGTTTTCCCAGAAAATCTCCTCTTCTAGGGAGTTCTACAATATAATATAGTACTTACCTGGTATTTACTTAAAAATCATGATTAGTGTGATATTAGGCTGGGTATTTACTACTAAGTACTGGTAATGCTGGTTTATTCAGGTACTCTTTGTAAGAGAATAGACGTTTAAATGGACGGTAAATACCAGTTAGAACAGGACTTTAGGAAAGAGTGTTACACAGTGGGTTAAGAGCAGAGCGTTAAAATAGAGTTATGTTTACGTTTGTGAATGTTATGACCACACAGTGTATCAGCTGGGGGTATAGAAACCCAATATGTGTTTTCCCTCCCCTACAAAACGGCTGTTGACCCAGATGAAATAAAACTTTGACTCGGGAGCTAATCAAAAACTTGGCTCGCTCAGATTCTTGGGAAAGGGGATATCCATCTCGACATTAGCATGATAAAGGGGATACGGTGGAAGGAGACGAGAGGAGAGATTGTTTGTCTGCCATCCAAGCCGGCCTAGCCAAGCCAAGGGAAAATAAACCCAGGAGAATGAGGCTTACTTTGACTGGTGGCCAGTCAGGGGATAAGATGGTAAAGTAGGTGTGAGTGTGTGTGTGTGTGTGCGTGTGCGTTTGCCTATCGTCCATGTACTGTGTGTGTGTGAGGGGAGGCATCGCGACCCTAACCCGTTTACATCTCTCCCGTCTCAGGGAGTTCCATAAGGAACATCTCTCCCGTCCCTCCAATTCCATAAGGATAAATGTCATTAGCCAGAGAGCCAGTGGCGAGCTATGCTTTCAGACAGTCCCCGCGTGTGGAGGCTGACTTTGTCCCAGGCAGGCAGGAAGAGAGAAACTGGTCTGTTATTCTGAAGAGGCTGATACATGGACGAGACACAAATCCTCTTAGCCAAAAACTCCACTGGCTTTTGGGTGGCGGCTTAAGGCAGCCATTGTGGCCCTACTTTAAGACTTCCTCTGATGCCTTTCTGCCGGGCTCTAATGTAAATAAATGAGCCCCACCAGGCCACTGTGGCAGGAAGTGAGGGAGGGGATAAGAACCTGTGTCTTACACTTTACACACAAGGCCAGTCTGAAAGGCTGTAGCACCTTTCAGTGGGAGAGAACTCTGAACAGGAAGGAAAGTCAAGTGTGGGTGTGTATATGTGTGTGTGTGTGTGCGTGCGTGCGTGTGTGTGTGTGTAGGAAAAAACTATTCTACCACAGCCTGGGCATATGTGAAAAGAAATATGGAGAGAGTAGAGAGAGAGGAGAGAAGAGTCAACTCTGCCTCCATCAGATCAGAGGCAGCCTCAGAGTCACTCCCTCTGCGTGCTGGGAGTAGACAGACATAGACGTCAATAACGAGGGTGTCACGGCAACCAAGCTGTTGCCAGACAAGAGATTATTCATGACAGAAATGTGCATAAACCTGTATGTACGCCTTTTAAAACTCAGTGTGTCCATATGGACTCATCTTTTTAATTGGATGCGTATGTGTACGTAATCGTATCGATATATTCATGCACGCCAAACATGCACGGTAAACATGTATGGTAAACATGCACGCCAAACATGCACGGTAAACATGCACTCCAAACATGCACTCCAAACATGCACGCCAAACATGCACGGTAAACATGTACGGTAAACATGTACGGTAAACATGCACGCCAAACATGCACAGTAAACATGTACGGTAAACATGTACAGAAAACATGTACGGTAAACATGTACGGTAAACATGCACGGTAAATATGTACGGTAAACATGTACGGTAAACATGTACGGTAAATATGTACGGTAAACATGTACGGTAAACATGTACAGAAAACATGTACGGTAAACATGTACGGTAAACATGTACAGAAAACATGTACGGTAAACATGTACGGTAAACATGTACGGTAAACATGTACAGAAAACATGTACGGTAAACATGTACGGTAAACATGCACGCCAAACATGCACGGTAAACATGTACGGTAAACATGTACGGTAAACATGTACAGAAAACATGTACGGTAAACATGTACAGTAAACATGTACAGAAAACATGTACGGTAAACATGTACGGTAAACATGCACGGTAAATATGTACGGTAAACATGTATGGTAAACATGCAAGCCAAACATGCACGGTAAACATGTACAGAAAACATGTACGGTAAACATGTACGGTAAACATGTACGGTAAACATGCACGGTAAATATGTACGGTAAACATGTATGGTAAACATGCACGCCAAACATGCACGGTAAACATGTACGGTATACATGTACGGTAAACATGTACGGTAAACATGTACGGTAAACATGTACGGTATACATGTACGGTAAACATGTACGGTATACATGTACGGTAAACATGTACAGAAAACATGTACGGTAAACATGTACGGTAAACATGCACGCCAAACATGCACGGTAAACATGTACGGTAAACATGCACGGTAAACATGTACGGTAAACATGTACGGTAAACATGTACGGTAAACATGTATGGTAAACATGTACGGTAAATATGTACGGTAAACATGTACGGTAAACATGTACAGTAAACATGTACGGTAAATATGTACGGTAAACATGTATGGTAAACATGTACGGTAAACATGTACGGTAAATATGTACGGTAAACATGTATGGTAAACATGTACGGTAAACATGTACGGCAAACATGTACATGAAACATGTACATAAAACATGTATGGTAAACATGTATGGTAAACATGTACGACAAACATGTACGGTAAACATGTATGGTAAACATGTATGGTAAACATGTACGGTAAACATGTACGGTAAACATGTACAGAAAACATGTACGGTAAACATGTACGGTAAACATGCACGGTAAATATGTACGGTAAACATGTATGGTAAACATGCACGCCAAACATGCACGATAAACATGTACAGAAAACATGTACGGTAAACATGTACGGTAAACATGCACGCCAAACATGCACGGTAAACATGTACGGTAAACATGTACGGTAAACATGTACAGAAAACATGTACGGTAAACATGTACGGTAAACATGTACAGAAAACATGTACGGTAAACATGTACGGTAAACATGCACGGTAAATATGTACGGTAAACATGTATGGTAAACATGCACGCCAAACATGCACGGTAAACATGTACAGAAAACATGTACGGTAAACATGTACGGTAAACATGCACGCCAAACATGCACGGTAAACATGTACGGTAAACATGTACGGTAAACATGTACAGAAAACATGTACGGTAAACATGTACGGTAAACATGTACGGTAAACATGTACGGTAAACATGTATGGTAAACATGCACGCCAAACATGCACGGTAAACATGTACGGTAAATATGTACGGTAAACATGTACGGTAAACATGTACAGTAAACATGTACGGTAAATATGTACGGTAAACATGTACGGTAAACATGTACGGTAAATATGTACGGTAAACATGTATGGTAAACATGTACGGTAAACATGTACGGTAAATATGTACGGTAAACATGTATGGTAAACATGTACGGTAAACATGTACGGCAAACATGTACATGAAACATGTACATAAAACATGTATGGTAAACATGTACGACAAACATGTACGGTAAACATGTATGGTAAACATGTATGGTATACATGTATGGTATACATGCACGGTAAACATGTATGGTAAACATGTACGGTAAACATGTACGGTAAACATGTACGGTAAACATGTACGGTATACATGCATGGTATACATGCACGGTAAACATGTACGGTAAACATGTACGGTAAACATGTACGGTATACATGTACGGTAAACATGTACGGTAAACATGTACGGTAAACATGTACGGTATACATGTACGGTAAACATGTACGGTAAACATGTACGGTATACATGTACGGTAAACATGTACGGTAAACATGTACGGTAAACATGTATGGTAAACATGTACGGTAAACATGTACGGTAAACATGTATGGTAAACATGTACGGTAAACATGTACGGTAAACATGTACGGTAAACATGTACGGTAAACATGTACGGTATACATGTACGGTAAACATGTACGGTAAACATGTACGGTATACATGCACGGTAAACATGTACGGTAAACATGTACGGTATACATGTACGGTATACATGTACGGTAAACATGTACGGTAAACATGTACGGTAAACATGTACGGTAAACATGTACGGTATACATGTACGGTAAACATGTACGGTAAACATGTACGGTATACATGTACGGTATACATGTACGGTAAACATGTACGGTAAACAGATCTTGCTGTTATTACACAGGCAACAACAACCTCAACAACATTATTCTCGGGACAAGGAGAGCAGTTTTCTTATTGTGTCATACATTATTCAATTAAAACGTCTTGTTTCCATTTGAAGTGAGGCAAGATTAAAAGTATCTTATTGCTTTTGTATATTTAATATGTTTTAAAATATGAAGCCGCTAAATGCAAATGTATATTTCCCGGGTTTAGAAATGAAGAGTTTGATAAGTAGATTTTCATGTAATTACACAGCTAAGTTTGTGGAATGTCTGGAACATTGGCTAATATCTCTACCCAGGACATCTGCAGTGTAAGTGATATCAAACAAAGCTGGACATGATTGAACATTAGTGCTAAAACCCTAAGGCTTTACTGGCAGAATGAAGCCATGATAGGAAAGATGTCCTTTCATTTTAATATGAGCATATTCCAACCGCCAACTTGAATTTGTATGACTCTACGAATGCCTCTTTTTTAAAGGACAATACCCTCGCCTCAAAGATGACTTGTACCCTTGAAGAAAGAAGGTGCAGTAATAACCAAACTGTCAACGCAACTCAAAAAGAACAAACGACTGGATTTCATGATGCATCTATCATATCTATCTCGCCACAATAAAAAGTCACAGATGAGAAGGCAAAACATGCCTAATGATGGGGAGGTGTCATCAGCCGCATTCTTCAAAGAGTTTCCACTAAGGCAGAAAGAAAGCCAGGGATGAAGGAGCTAAACCCGGGATGTTGTCTCCGAATCTCCATAAAGGTAAACATGAATGTTGTCTCCTCTCGAGTGAGGAGGACACACTAAGAAAAGAATGATAATGTCATATACTGTGTGTGTGAGAGTGTGTATGAGTGCGTGTGTTTGAAAGAGAGGTATATGCAGTATGTCCATTGAAGTGGCTCTGGAATGACGTGGAGCTTCAATGGCATAAAGACAAGTTCCCCACATATAAGGACCTCTATGGGGGCTGACATAATGACATCATATTGAGTCTTATGACTCTCTGTGATTGCTGGGGTTGTGGTCTTCCTTTAGTATGTAAACAGATAAATGATGGCCTGCATCAGTGAACACTGAAAGACAGTCGTACAACTGTAACCAAAGCATATTCATATTACAGACATACAGTTGATCTCGGATGGTGAGCTTGAAGCCACGAACAGAGAGAGGTTCTGAGTGTAACAGGAAGTGACATAAAACAATACCAGATGGCCAATCAGCAGACATCAATGTCTGATGTTACCGTGGGAACAAACTGGCACCCTGTCAGAACTGCAATGTTATCGTTTGTTGAATGGCCCTTCCAAAGAACTGAAAAGCTTTGCTCGACCCCCTAACCTTTGATTTCAACGTATCAGCTGCAATTGAGCTCGTCAAGTCTGTACCAGAGGAGGCTGTTGGGAGGAGCTAGGGCTCATTGTAATGGCTGGAATGGAATGAACGGAACGGAGTCCAACATGAAGTTTACATATGCTTGATGTGTTTGATAGTGTTCCATTCATTCCATTCCAGCCAATACAATGAGCCCATCCTTCTGCAGCTCCTCCCACCAGCCTCCTCGAATCTGTACCATAACCCACCATATACTACAGCTGAAGCTAGCATTAGCTAACGTTACAGCTGGAAGGAAAGCTTGAGAATTTTTTGCTAAATCTTCCAACTGCAGTTACAGCGCCAGTGTCGTAAGCGTTGCCAAAGTGGCTGTCGTTGACAATGATATTTGTGCTAACTCTCTTCAAATTAAGCTTGTTAGAGACCTGCTTCACTTCTAACTTACAGATGATTATTCATTTAGCTGCTTGAAAGAAACCTGTCAGAAGTAAGGACTCCATTAATTTACCAAATCAACACACTCCCCCCCATTCTTCTATCCCCTTCCTGGCTTTTACTGTGTTGTTGATAATAACATAACGCTTATTAATTATAAATCATCAGTCCTTTCTACCTTCATTTATTGACATCTCCTCTACCTTTGTAACCCATCACAAATAAAAAGCAGGGACAGGAAACATTGATTATGTACTGTGTTGTCATGTACCGTTTGTGAAGATGTGCTTAACAGGCAATAAAACAAGGGAGTTATAAAAACATGAGTCAAGGCTTCCACCGCTGCAATCAGACTGTACAGTGTTTGGTGTAGACTGAGGCTTTGCACTCTTAGTATTACTAGTGGTAGGGTAACTCCACGCGCACACACACACACACACACACAAACGACCACATTTCATTTCACATTTCTCTAGTGGTGTGGGGGCTGTGCTTTGGCAAAGTGGGTGGGGTTATCCTTCCTGTTTGGCCCTGTCCGGGGGTATCATCGGATGGGGCCACAGTCTCCTGACCACTCCTGTCTCAGCCTCCAGTATTTATGCTGCAGTAGTTTATGTGTTGGGGGGCTAGGGTCAGTTTGTTATATCTGGAGTACTTCTCCTGTCTTATCCAGTGTTCTGTGTGAATTGAAGTATGCTCTCTCTAATTCTCTCTTTCTCTCTCTCGGAGGACCTGAGCCCTAGGACCATGCCTCAGGACTATCTGACATGATGACTCCTTGCTGTCCTCAGTCCACCTGGCCATGCTACTGCTCCAGTTTCAACTGTTCTGCCTGCGGCTAAGGAATCCCGACCTGTTCACCGGACGTGCTACCTGTCCCAGATTTGCTGTTTTCAACTCTCTAGAGACAGCAGGAGTGGTAGAGATACTCTTAATGATCGGCTATGAAAAGCCAACTGACATTTACTCCTGAGGTGCTGACTTATTGCACCCTCGACAACCACTGTGATTATTATTATTTGACCCTGCTGGTCATCTATGAACATTTGAACATCTTGGCCATGTTCTGTTATAATCTCCACCCGGCACAGCCAGAAGAGGACTGGCCACCCCTCATAGCCTGGTTCCTCTCTAGGTTTCTTCCTAGGTTCCGGCCTTTCTAGGGAGTTTTTCCTAGCCACCATGCTTCTACACCTGCAATGCTTGCTGTTTGTGGTTTTAGGCTGGGTTTCTGTGCAGCACTTTGAGATATCAGCTGATGTATGAAGGGCTATATAAATACATTTGATTTGATTTGATGATTTCATGCTCCCGTGATTCTGATCACATTTTTAAACAAATTCACGCTGTTCCTTTTAGGGTGTTAATGTTTGATGTCAAAGGACCCAATATTAGCACTGCATATATGTTCAAATTCTACAAATTGTCCCCTGCATTCTCTGTTGATAGTTGAAATTGCTATGAAAGAGAATCTGATGCTGATATAAACCAAAAAGGCAATCTACTCGATTCATCATTTGACATTAAAATGCCACATGCTGTATGGTTATTGAAAAATGTAAAATATTCTAGTGTTAACATTCAACACACTCTCTATTCTCAGATAGAAAACACACACACACACACACACACACACACACACACTGTAAATTGCTATACACACAGAGATATTGCAAGCCTGTGTTTGCTCATGGTTCTGAAATGACTCAGATTACACTAGAGGCTTCCATTAGCAGTAATTGGACAGAATTCGTATTAATATATGCCCTGCCATTAAGCCAATGGACTGCTTTACCCTCCGCCTGCCTGTGGTTCTATCTCCCAGGTAGAATCAGACACATCATGCCGTTTTCACCAATCCACTCTTTAGAATGCATTACCTGTAATCTGACTCTATGACTTTGTGTGTACCATAATACAATTGTGTTATGATGGTTCCCTGAGCCATTACTACTTCCTTTAAGCCTTTAAGTACGGGATGGATATTCCACAAACTACAGGATGCTACCGAGGACTGCCGAGTGGCACAGCGGTCTAAGGCGCTGTGCAAGAGGTGTCACTACAGTCCCTGGTTCGAATCCAGGCTGTATCACATCCGGCTGTGGCGCACAATTGGCCCAGTGTCATGTGGGTTTGGCCGGGGTAGGCTGTCATTGTCAATAAGAATTTTTTCTTAACTGACTTGCCTAGTTAAATAAAACAATACTCTACCTGCTGCCCAAGTAGAACTCTTTTGGGTTCAATATAGAAACCTCTGTTGAAAGGGTTCTACATAGATTGCAAAAGGGTTCTAACTGGAACCAAAAATGGTTCTTCAAAGCGTTCTCCTATGGGGACAACTGAAGGACCCTTTTAGGTTCTATCCTAGATGCAGTGGTTCTTCCTGTAAAAGCTGCGTCATACTGCAGAACAGCATGCGGGCTGCCACAGAATTCTATGGCACGATATTTAACTGTCAGCCATTGTTACCATTAATGCAGCTTTTTTTCTAAGGATGTAGGATTATACAGTTTATAAAGTGAAGAAAACGAAACGCCCAGTTTATAAAGTGAAGGATTATACAGTTTATAAAGTGAAGAAAACGAAACGCCCACTTGCACCCCACATTTCAAACCCTCGCCACGCTGAAGAATGGCTCCACCATGGCTGAAAGTAAATGCCACTTCTCCCTAAATTGGGGGGTCATGGAGGGCACATCACTAATGCAAAGAACCACTTCAAACCCTTTGCCTCTCCTTTCTCTGGGCTCCCATCCCCTTCTTCCTTATTTTTCATTGGGGAGAAATGTCTTTCAACTAGAGAGGGCTTAGGACAACTGCAGAGTTTGACATAATTAGCTGTGGCTTGGCTTTAATCACTCTTCCCTCGGACTCCACAGTGCACATTATCTGACACCAAACACAGACACTCGCCCGCCTGAAAAAGTATGTGGGGGGGGGGGTAGCGACAAGGCAAGAGAGAGAAGAGACAGAGAGAGACAGTCAGAGAGAGTGAGAGAAAGCGAGAGAGAGGCAGAGAGAAAGCGAGAGACAGACAGACAGACAGACAGACAGACAGACAGACAGACAGACAGACAGACAGACAGATGACATCATTTGTGCACCATGAGAAAGAGCGCCACCATGTGGTGGTCTCCGATAGAGGTGCTGGTTACCATTATGGATGCAAGTTTCCCAGAGTCCCGGTAAGATGACTGATAATGGCCAGCAGGAGACATGGATACAGAACAGACACACACACCGCAAACAAGAAGAGGAGACTAGTGGTAATGAGAGTATATGACCCCTAACCAACTCAATGTCCACTGACACTACCAGTTCCGCACTAACACACGGTTAGGAGGTTCCTGGGTGGAGGATTGTCCATGTAGAAAAGGTTCAATTGTGATTGGTGATGATGTGGTTCAGAGTTCTTCTGACCTGTTCAGGGTTTTTAACAAAACATAGTTTTGCTCAGTTGTCTTTTTCTCATTTTCTTTGACAAGAAGTGGATTCCTTAGACACCTCCAAAAAGTCTGATTTGAGGCTAATAAAGCAATGTATGATTTACAGTACGTCAAAAGGTTATGTTTAAGAACATTTCAAAGAGATCCTGTCATGATATGAGCGATGTTTTTTACCAAACATTGAAAGGAACCTTACTTTAATTAGTGTGTATATCTGTGACAGATATTAGATGAAAGGTGGTTTTGAGAGATTCATTTGGGGGGGGGTTCTTGAAATGTGCTCTTCATTTGAATGAGTTGTTATTGAATTTTAATTCAAATTTAAATATAAGTGGCAATATGTCACTTTTAAGGCAACCTGACCAAATTCACAAAGAAAGCAAGTCTAAAAAGCAGTAGATCTGATATATGTGCGCTCTTTCTATGCTTCCTGTTCTTAAGTTTGTTTTTGTGTATTTTACTTTGGGTTTTGTACACCCTTCAAACAGCTGAAAATACAATATTTTTGGTTCTGGAAAATATATTTCATAGCAGTTTAGATGGTGCAATGATTCTCTACACTACACTAGCTTGTTTTATCACAAACTGAAATTAGGAAAACTATTAAGAGTTTTAGCATCCAGGAAATGGCGGAGCGATTTCTTCACAGTGCAACCTTAAGATGACAATTAAAAACGATCAAAGGTACAATGTGTTCTACACTGCTACATTACAAGCACTGAGTGTTGCTTTCATGTGGGTCTTAATGGTAGTTGTTCTTGTTGTTGCTGTCTCTTGCATCTGATGTAATTGAAATGCAATCAACCCCTACTCTGACGCCCAGCATATGAAAACCAGGGGTTTGGGGTTATGCATTCTATGTGTGGTCACCCCACGTTCACCTCTCCCATACTCTAATGGGTCAGCGAGGAGAGAGACAGGGAACTTCAAAGCAGAGAGAGATCATGCACACACTCACTAATGTGGTCCCAAGATGCAGCTATTTCATTCCAGCCCAGCCAAGGACCTTTGATGCTGCAGCTGATGGACCATTGTTAAAAAAGAGCCATCAGCAGATATGAGAGGATGATTCTCTCTCAGGGTAATAGACTATGATTCTGAGCGGGACACACTGTACCAGCAGACACACAGCATCACAACACTACGATAACCCCTATGAGTCCGCCTCTTTGTAAGACTCTCCAGTGTGATACTCAGTCCAGTTTACTATTGAGATATTATTCCTCTAGAAATCATAACCTCAGGGTATTTTACAATGTAGGGTGTATCAAAGCACTGGTTCATTTTGTTAGAATTCAAAGCATATTAGCTTATCATGACATCACGGAGAGGGAAATACAGTCCAAACCAAAGGAAGCGGAGCAGAGAAATAGAGGCTTAAAGAGAGAGGACTGGGTGTGAGAAATACAGGGCTCAACGGCATCAGTGACCGCTCGGCTCCTCGTGCACCCGCCACTTTGAGGGGGTCATGGCGGGCCTGGCAGACTGCGTCTCGCATGGTCTAAAGTGAGTAGGCCGGGGGTACCTCCAGGCCAGCGGCCCCACTCCCAGCAGAGCGGCCCGGATCTCCCCATACTTCACTCCTCCTCGCTGGGCAAGTCAGGAACCGCTTGGGCATGGGCTCTGAAGCTCCGGAGCTGTACCCACACACCCCTGGGAGGTGAGGGGAGGTGACCCTGCCTGGCTCCAACTGTCAGCTAGCCAGCAGAGGAGAGGAGAGGGGGAGAAAAGGATGACAAGGGGGTTAGGTGTGAGGTTTCCAGGGACACATTTGTCAGGCAGTTTGGTGTGGATTGTCTTTGCTGAGTGGAGAGTGGGTCCAGTCAAACCACACTGATCAGACTGCTCCCCCCCTCCATCTTTCTCTCTCTGTGACCCTTTCTTTCCCTTCCCCTTTCGGCCACCAACATATGTACGGTAAAACACTCTCTTACATTCACACACACACACGCACACACACATTGTGAATATAGAGAGTCCAATCCAGTTGATCGAATGCTGTGACATTCCAACCATTGATCACAACACACTGCCACTACAGGAAGGGTTGCAGAGGTCACAATCCACAGGTCACAGCCACCATGAAAAAACAACATTACTTCTGTCAAGTCAAGTCACAATTTATTTAAAGTGCAAGTCTCAACCCATCTTACACGAAGCTCTGAGTTTTAGCTAATGGAGGATTTGAGCCAGGATTTAATCCGATCCACGGTTACAGCGCGCTTGACATTTAAAGGTAAATTACGATTGAGTCCACGGCGTTTACCGTTAATGCGATGTCTGTGAATGTCTGGGAAACTGCATTTAATAGCCACATTGTCGGCTGTACATAGTGCTGCGCTATGAATTGAATCCTGGCACTAGTCTCAGATTGTTGAATAGAGAATATCACACACACAGTGGCTGTGCTAATCAACAATACCTACTCCTCAGTGTCACAACTAAATCATCTGTTAAGACATACACAAAAGTATGTCAACATCCCTTCAAACTAGTGGATATCGCTATTTCAGCCACACCGTTGCTGATAGGTGTATTAAATCAAGCACAATCTCAATACACAAACATTGACAGTATAATGGTCTTACATAAGAGCTCAGTGACTTTCATTGTGGCACCGTCACAGGATGCCACCTTTCCAACAAGTCAGTTTGTCATATTTCTGCCCTTCTAGAGCTGTTATTGTGAAGTGGAAACGTCTACTAGCAACAACGGCTGAGACACAAAGTGGTAGGCCACACAAGCTCAGAGAACGGGACTGCCGAGTCCTGAGGTGCTTAGCATGTAAAAATCGTCTGTCCTCGGTTGCAACACTCACTACGGACTTCTAAACCTGCCTCTGGAATCAACATCAGCACAATAACTGTTCGTCGGGAGCTTCATTAACTGGGTTTCCATGGCCGAGCAGCCGCACACAAGCCTAAGATCACCTTGCGCAATACCAAGCTTCGGCAGGAGTGGTGTAAAGCTTGGCGCCATTGGACTCTGGAGCAGTGGAAACACGTTCTCTGGAGTGATGAATCACGCTTCACCATCTGGCAAATCTGAGTTTGGCTAACGCCAGGAGAATGCTACCTGCTCCAATGCATAGTGCCAACTGTAATGTTTGGTGGAGGAGGAATAATGGTCTGGGCTGTTTTCATGGTTCGGGCTAGGCCCCTTAGTTCCAGTGAAGGGAAATCTTAACGCTACAGCATACAATGACATTTTCTCAATTCTGTGCTTCCAACTTTGTGGCAACAATTTGGGGAAGGCCCTTTCCTGTTTCAGCATGATAATGCCCCCGTGTACAAAGCGAGGTCCATACAGAAATGGTTTGTTGAGATCAGTATGGAAAAACTTGACTGGTGTCACGTCCTGACCTTAGTTCCTTTTTTATGTCTCTGTTTTAGTTTGGTCAGGGCGTGAGTTGAGGTGGGCATTCTATGTTTTTGTTCTATGTGTTGTATTTCTGCTTTTGGCCTGGTATGGTTCCCAATCAGAGGCAGCTGTCAATCGTCTATGATTGAGAACCATACATGTAGCCTGTGTTCCCACTATGATTTGGGGGTAGTTGTTTTCTGTTTAGTGTATATCACCTGAAAGAACTGTTTCGTTTCTTCCATTTCACTTTGTTATTTTGTTTTGTGCGTTCAGTCAAATAAATTATGACGAACACTTACCACGCTGCATATTGGTCTGATATTTCCTACTCCTCCTCAGACGACGAAGAGATTCGTTACAACTGGCCTGCACAGAGCCCTGTGACATCAACCCCACTGAACACCTTTGGCATGAATTGGAACGCCAACTGCAAGCCAGGCCTAATCACCCAATATCAGTGCCCGACCTCACTAATGTTCTTGTGGCTGAATGGAATCAAGTCCCCGCAGCAATGATCCAACATCTAGTGGAAAGCCTTCCCAGAAGAGTGGAGGCTGTTATAGCAGCAAAGGGGGGGACAAATTCCATATTAATGCCCATGATTTAGGAATGAGATGTTCGACGAGCAGGTGTCCACATACTTTTGGTCATGTAGTGTACTTTGGCAGATAAAGAAAAGACCACACCACCAGTTTGTGTGTTCCCAGACCACCAGTTCCCTCCTGAATACAGCCTGGTGTGTGTGTGTGTGTGTGTGTGTGTGTGTGCGTGCGTGCGTGTGTGCTCATATGTGTGTGTGTGTCAGTCACGCTGGCCGGCCGGCGGCGGTGGTCCATTATTGAGCTGTTGAGAGGCGCAGCGGCTGATAAATTCAAACTCTTTGTGTAATTGTCTCTCGCATCTGAATACAAATCCCAGCCCTTATGATTCATCATATTTATTTTTTTATTTCCTCCGGCAACATCTTTTATTAGTTGTGCACTCAGCGGCGACATTTAATTTCTGCAGGAGGGAACAACAGAGGCGGTTGATGATTATTATTGAGAATGTGATACTACAGAGGCTGAAATAAAATCTATAGTGCATTAAAGTGACAGATTAGGAGGGGAGAAGGGTTCATTTACAAGTGTTAAGACATCACGGCTAATGCCTTGCAACACCAAATGAAAATCAACCGTTTTATTTTCTCTCTCAGTATATATATATATATATGTGTGTGTGTGTGTGTGTGTGTGTGTGTGTGTGTGTGTGTGTGTGTGTGTGTGTGTGTGTGTGTGTGTGTGTGTGTGTGTGTGTGTGTGAGACACGGACTCATCTCAGAACACAAACCCTGTCCACTCACTGAAATGAAAACAGCTCCATCTAAATCTCAGAAGTTTAAATTGTAAACATGTGTCTGATACCAAGGACATAATATAATACACGGGTGATATCAAGGCAAATTATTCACACCTTTCAAAGGTTTTGTATTATTCAAATATTCATCAAATAATGTATTGTTTACAGTAGTTTTGTATAATAGTATGTGTATCACTGTGAGTGCAGCTGTACTAGAAGAGTTACTGCCACTGTTTCTAATAGTAGTAGTAGTAGTAGTACAAATTCAGTGATAGTATAAATATTAGTATTACAGCAGTTATCGTAGAATACCATAGTAGCAGAGGCAGTGGTAGCGTTAGTTCTAGTAGTCATTGTGCTTACGCTTAAAAACAAATGCTAATTTGAAGTCTCCTGCTGTTTAGTCTGAACCACATTGAAAATGATGACAATGGACAGATATGAATCATTTACATGCCCATCTTCCAGAATGAATGACTTACAATAGGGATACAAGCAGAAAAGATCAAATTAGCTCTAATGACATAATGGCCCATCTCTTTATAGCTGACATGTTGAATCATTTTCCAACCAGACCCGTTGCATTGATTTTCATCAGGAGAGAAACTTGATCCTGGCTGTATCCTCTTTAACTGACTCTAACTATATGATGCCCCCAGATATTTATTTATTCTGTCAGATTTCAAAGAGTTTGGAGCTAACCAGAACCATGCAGAGGATGGACAATCAGGGCCTGCTCTATGGGGTGGCAAAGCCGGGAATGGACCCCCTGATAGAATTCATGCCGCCCCCCCAAACAGTTTTATTTCCTCATAAGCATAACAAATGGTATATGAATTACCCTGTCCAGTTTTGTCAATGCTGTGCCATTGGGCCTGCCAGTAGAGCAGACTGGGACAGAGGCAATACGCTGGGTGTGCACTTATGATCTGAGGAGGGGGGTGGGGGAGTGGGAACGTAATAATCTAATATTTAGTAGTTAAAATCCCAAAATGCATTCTGATTGGTAACCTAGGTATACAATGTCATAAGGTACTGCCTTCATTACCTTGTTTGGGAAGCTCATTGGATCCCAGGGCAGGATTTCGTTTCTTACGGAGAGGGGAAAAACATGTTCCCTTTTTCAGACAGCTACAGCCAATAGCTACCTGCTTTGTTAGGTTTTGGTAGCAGCGCGCTGAATTGGTCACGCTTTCATCAGCATATATATCTGAAAATGGCTGGACACTGCCAACAGCAAAACAACGGAAGACCACCTATGTGGAGAGCGTGGCCAAGCTCACCGACCAGTCTGCAGCAGGCCTGACCATCGAGGTTGAGGAGCCTACAGTAGCATCAAATGTAATACCGGCCCGTCCCCCACACCACCCCCAACAAGCACCTGCACCTCTGTTACCCCAGCCACTAGCACCCAGCAGCACGAGGGTGGCATCACAACAAGCACCTGCACCTCTGTTACCCCAGCCACTAGCACCCAGCAGCACGAGGGTGGCATCACAACAAGCACCTGCACCTCTGTTACCCCAGCCACTAGCACCTAGCAGCACGAGGGTGGCATCACAACAAGCACCTGCACCTCTGTTACCCCAGCCACTAGCACCCAGCAGCACGAGGGTGGCATCACAACAAGCACCTGCACCTCTGTTACCCCAGCCACTAGCACCCAGCAGCACGAGGGTGGCATCACAACAAGCACCTGCACCTCTGTTACCCCAGCCACTAGCACCTAGCAGCACGAGGGTGGCATCACAACAAGCACCTGCACCTCTGTTACCCCAGCCACTAGCACCAGCAGCACGAGGGTGGCATCACAACAAGCACCTGCACCTCTGTTACCCCAGCCACTAGCACCTAGCAGCACGAGGGTGGCATCACAACAAGCACCTGCACCTCTGTTACCCCAGCCACTAGCACCCAGCAGCACGAGGGTGGCATCACAACAAGCACCTGCACCTCTGTTACCCCAGCCACTAGCACCTAGCAGCACGAGGGTGGCATCACAACAAGCACCTGCACCTCTGTTACCCCAGCCACTAGCACCTAGCAGCACGAGGGTGGCATCACAACAAGCACCTGCACCTCTGTTACCCCAGCCACTAGCACCTAGCAGCACGAGGGTGGCATCACAACAAGCACCTGCACCTCTGTTACCCCAGCCACTAGCACCCAGCAGCACGAGGGTGGCATCACAACAAGCACCTGCACCTCTGTTACCCCAGCCACTAGCACCTAGCAGCACGAGGGTGGCATCACAACAAGCACCTGCACCTCTGTTACCCCAGCCACTAGCACCTAGCAGCACGAGGGTGGCATCACAACAAGCACCTGCACCTCTGTTACCCCAGCCACTAGCACCTAGCAGCACAAGGGTGGCATCACAACAAGCACCTGCACCTCTGTTACCCCAGCCACTTGCACCTAGCAGCACGAGGGTGGCATCACAACAAGCACCTGCACCTCTGTTACCCCAGCCACTAGCACCAGCAGCACGAGGGTGGCATCACAACAAGCACCTGCACCTCTGTTACCCCAGCCACTAGCACCTAGCAGCACGAGGGTGGCATCACAACAAGCACCTGCACCTCTGTTACCCCAGCCACTAGCACCTAGCAGCACGAGGGTGGCATCACAACAAGCACCTGCACCTCTGTTACCCCAGCCACTAGCACCTAGCAGCACGAGGGTGGCATCACAACAAGCACCTGCACCTCTGTTACCCCAGCCACTAGCACCTAGCAGCACGAGGGTGGCATCACAACAAGCACCTGCACCTCTGTTACCCCAGCCACTAGCACCCAGCAGCACGAGGGTGGCATCACAACAAGCACCTGCACCTCTGTTACCCCAGCCACTAGCACCTAGCAGCACGAGGGTGGCATCACAACAAGCACCTGCACCTCTGTTACCCCAGCCACTAGCACCTAGCAGCACGAGGGTGGCATCACAACAAGCACCTGCACCTCTGTTACCCCAGCCACTAGCACCTGCACCACTGTTGGCATCACCAAGCACCTGCACCTCTGTTACCCCAGCCACTGCACCTAGCAGCACGAGGGTGGCATCACAACAAGCACCTGCACCTCTGTTACCCCAGCCACTAGCACCTAGCAGCACGAGGGTGGCATCACAACAAGCACCTGCATCTCTGTTACCCCAGACACTAGCACCTGCACCTCTGTTACCCCAGCCACGGGTGGCACAACAAGCACCTGCACCTCTGTTACCCCAGCCACTAGCACCTAGCAGCACGAGGGTGGCATCACAACAAGCACCTGCACCTCTGTTACCCCAGCCACTAGCACCTAGCAGCACGAGGGTGGCATCACAACAAGCACCTGCACCTCTGTTACCCCAGCCACTAGCACCCAGCAGCACGAGGGTGGCATCACAACAAGCACCTGCACCTCTGTTACCCCAGCCACTAGCACCTAGCAGCACGAGGGTGGCATCACAACAAGCACCTGCACCTCTGTTACCCCAGCCACTAGCACCTAGCAGCACGAGGGTGGCATCACAACAAGCACCTGCACCTCTGTTACCCCAGCCACTAGCACCCAGCAGCACGAGGGTGGCATCACAACAAGCACCTGCACCTCTGTTACCCCAGCCACTAGCACCCAGCAGCACGAGGGTGGCATCACAACAAGCACCTGCACCTCTGTTACCCCAGCCACTAGCACCCAGCAGCACGAGGGTGGCATCACAACAAGCACCTGCACCTCTGTTACCCCAGCCACTAGCACCTAGCAGCACGAGGGTGGCATCACAACAAGCACCTGCACCTCTGTTAGCCCCAGCCACAACAAGCAGCACCAGCCACTAGCACCCAGCATGAGGGTGGCATCACAACAAGCACCTGCACCTCTGTTACCCCAGCCACTAGCACCCAGCAGCACGAGGGTGGCATCACAACAAGCACCTGCACCTCTGTTACCCCAGCCACTAGCACCCAGCAGCACGAGGGTGGCATCACAACAAGCACCTGCACCTCTGTTACCCCAGCCACTAGCACCTAGCAGCACGAGGGTGGCATCACAACAAGCACCTGCACCTCTGTTACCCCAGACACTAGCACCCAGCAGCACGAGGGTGGCATCACAACAAGCACCTGCACCTCTGTTACCCCAGCCACTAGCACCTAGCAGCACGAGGGTGGCATCACAACAAGCACCTGCACCTCTGTTACCCCAGCCACTAGCACCCAGCAGCACGAGGGTGGCATCACAACAAGCACCTGCACCTCTGTTACCCCAGCCACTAGCACCTAGCAGCACGAGGGTGGCATCACAACAAGCACCTGCACCTCTGTTACCCCAGCCACTAGCACCTAGCAGCATGAGCACGAGGGTGGCATCACAACAAGCACCTGCACCTCTGTTACCCCAGCCACTAGCACCCAGCAGCACGAGGGTGGCATCACAACAAGCACCTGCACCTCTGTTACCCCAGCCACTAGCACCTAGCAGCACGAGGGTGGCATCACAACAAGCACCTGCACCTCTGTTACCCCAGCCACTAGCACCTAGCAGCACGAGGTGGCATCACAACAAGCACCTGCACCTCTGTTACCCCAGCCACTAGCACCCAGCAGCACGAGGGTGGCATCACAACAAGCACCTGCACCTCTGTTACCCCAGCCACTAGCACCTAGCAGCACGAGGGTGGCATCACAACAAGCACCTGCACCTCTGTTACCCCAGCCACTAGCACCTAGCAGCACGAGGGTGGCATCACAACAAGCACCTGCACCTCTGTACCCCAGCCACTAGCACGCAGCAGCACGAGGGTGGCATCACAACAAGTACCTGCACCTCTGTTACCCCAGACACTAGCACCTAGCAGCACGAGGGTGGCATCACAACAAGCACCTGCACCTCTGTTACCCCAGCCACTAGCACCTAGCAGCACGAGGGTGGCATCACAACAAGCACCTGCACCTCTGTTACCCCAGCCACTAGCACCTAGCAGCACAAGGGTGGCATCACAACAAGCACCTGCACCTCTGTTACCCCAGCCACTTGCACCTAGCAGCACGAGGGTGGCATCACAACAAGCACCTGCACCTCTGTTACCCCAGCCACTAGCACCCAGAAGCACGAGGGTGGCATCACAACAAGCACCTGCACCTCTGTTACCCCAGCCACTAACACCTAGCAGCACGAGGGTGGCATCACAACAAGCACCTGCACCTCTGTTACCCCAGACACTAGCACCTAGCAGCACGAGGGTGGCATCACAACAAGCACCTGCACCTCTGTTACCCCAGCCACTAGCACCTAGCAGCACGAGGGTGGCATCACAACAAGCACCTGCACCTCTGTTACCCCAGCCACTAGCACCTAGCAGCACGAGGGTGGCATCACAACAAGCACCTGCACCTCTGTTACCCCAGCCACTAGCACCCAGCAGCACGAGGGTGGCATCACAAGCACCTGCACCTCTGTTACCCCAGCCACTAGCACCTAGCAGCACGAGGGTGGCATCACAACAAGCACCTGCACCTCTGTTACCCCAGCCACTAGCACCTAGCAGCACGAGGGTGGCATCACAACAAGCACCTGCACCTCTGTTACCCCAGCCACTAGCACCTGCACCTCTGTTACCCCAGCCACTAGCACCTAGCAGCACGAGGGTGGCATCACAACAAGCACCTGCACCTCTGTTACCCCAGCCACTAGCACCTGCACCTCTGTTACCCCAGCCACTAGCACCTAGCAGCACGAGGGTGGCATCACAACAAGCACCTGCACTTCTGTTACCCCAGCCACTAGCACCTAGCAGCACGAGGGTGGCATCACAACAAGCACCTGCACCTCTGTTACCCCAGCCACTAGCACCTGCACCTCTGTTACCCCAGCCACTAGCACCTGCATCTCTGTTACCCCAGCCACTAGCACCCAGCAGCACGAGGGTGGCATCACAACAAGCACCTGCACCTCTGTTACCCCAGCCACTAGCACCCAGCAGCACGAGGGTGGCATCACAACAAGCACCTGCACCTCTGTTACCCCAGCCACTAGCACCCAGCAGCACGAGGGTGGCATCACAACAAGCACCTGCACCTCTGTTACCCCAGCCACTAGCACCTGCACCTCTGTTACCCCAGCCACTAGCACCTAGCAGCACGAGGGTGGCATCACAACAAGCACCTGCATCTCTGTTACCCCAGACACTAGCACCCAGCAGCACGAGGGTGGTATCACAACAAGCACCTGCATCTCTGTTACCCCAGCCACTAGCACCTGGCGGCGTGTTGAATCGAACCGAAACTGAACCAGTGGAGGAAGAGTTTATTGTCGCTGGTACATTCTGGAAAAGTCCAGTCGCAACCAGAGCCTTCAACAATAACTGGACCCCACTCTGTGTTCTTCAAAGATACGGCGGTGTCTTTGTCAGCAATGCCGACTGTGCTGTTGGCGCTAAAACATGATGAACATTTTTGGGGGCATCTACAGCAATGTGCGAAAATGCGTTCTCCACCCTGAAGAATGTATTCAGTGAACACAGAGCATGTTACATCAACAAAAAGCCCAGTTTGTACAGCTGGCATTTGAGAGGGACCTGACAAGTACATTTTTCCAGGAGGAGGCTGCAACTCCTCTAAATGGTAAGCTTCAACCTTTATGGGCCTGGCTGTTGTAATGGTGAATGTAATGAATAGTTTAGCCCTTTGGTTTTTACTTCAATGCATCTTTCAGTTTTATCTGTGATTCTTAACGTCATTAGGCTACTGGCTTTTGCCGGTCTAATTGCTATTGATAGATATACAGCTTTGTATTATTTGATGGGTATCGGGACAATGACCAATGTTGCCTAATTGGTTGTGCTATGAGGTGAGCCCTGGTGCAGTGCTCCTGTTGTCCTGGCTGTCCACCCTAGTGGTGCTGAAATTGGCAGCACATCTTACGTTATCCTTTCATCTGACTGGCGGTAGCCTTCTGTCCATGGTCCTGAATCGATGGTTACGGTGCGTGGTATGTGCTGTTTCAATGAGCGCAACTTGAGCTACCAGTCTTCGTGAGGCTTTTTTTCAACATGGCATGCTTTCTTGTGACAAAATGACAATTGTTGTGTGTGGCTACATTCCATATAGGCCAGTTTTTTTTGTTTTTTTTAATATGTCAAATATGTCGCAGTAGTAGGACCAATGCTGTGTGTAAAGAATTAAAATAAGTATTTCACTATATTATAATTCACTTGCATAACACATTATTTGTGTGACAGGCTACTGTAAAGTGATACTACGAAAACACCCCCTCACTGCTCTCTTGCTATAGCGTGTGTGCGTGTGTGTGTGGGTGTGAGTGTGTATATGAGACTCTCCCACACAGGAAATATTGCACACCTGGAGAAGTGGTGGCTGGGTTACACTGATTACATAGTGTCACAAATTTGACAGCAATGTAGCCTATGGTTCAAATGACTGAAGGTTAAACTATGATACACTTATATGTAACAGATACATTTTGTACATTTGAATAGTAGTAGGAACCATCTACATTGTTTTATTAGGGCTCTAAAGCAAAACTAGTTGTGCCCCCCCCCCCCTCCAAGATGGCTGCCAGACAGGAATGGGGAGTGAGAGAGAGAGAGAGAGAGAGAGAGAGAGAGAGAGACAGACCAGGACAATCAATCTGAAATTGGTTATTGTTTTTGGCTCTTATTTCTCTGTTGTCTTATGGTGTAGCAACCAGTAAAATATTGCCTGAAATGCTCCATTGTGTGAATAAAGCCATTGAGAGCAATGGGTAAGACAAATGGCCAGGCGTTTAAGACCTACAAAGGAACTAGCTCCCCCTCAAAATACAGATCTGTTAATTATATAACAATGGATGTTTACATTCGGTAAAGTGAGGAATTTTATAGGAAAGCTTCAATATTTGACATGATTGTGGAGACATCCGATACACCAGAAAGTAGATAGCCTACCTACCTGTTCCCTTCCTCCTTTCCACCTCTCTGTGAGAACATTCAGCATGTATCAGTGGCACACTAACACTCTATCTGCAATCAACCCCAATATAATTGTGCAATCTGAGATTATATTTCTATAACAGCGTTGGAGTCTCGCTCCTCGACAGAAACACCCTGAACCAAATCAAATCCTGGGGTCAGCACAGCTTTTGGAGAACTCCCTTAGATAAAGTCTTGTTCCGCTGCTCAACATATTAGAGTTGATTTGGTGGGGACGGAGCAGAAGATATGACATTCATCTAGGCTTTATATGATACATTCATCTAGGCTTTATATGATACATTCATCTAGGCTTTATATGATACATTCATCTAGGCTTTATATGATACATTCATCTAGGCTTTATATGATACATTCATCTAGGCTTTATATGATACATTCATCTAGGCTTTATATGATACATTCATCTAGGCTTTTTCAATCTCTGAGGCTGGGACTGTAAAATTGATATGGTGCATATCTAATTTCCTCTCTTTTTTTGTCCACCTGATTCATGCTCCCCCCAGAGGTGAGGCGCAGTGCTATTGTGGACCCCACGGAGCATTAACAACAGCCTGCATCGCCTCCCACATCTGATCTCACTAAATCACACAATATAGCCGAGGGGGAAGGGGAGGGGGCGCATGGGGAGGGAGGGGGAAACCTGGGAGGGAGGGTGAGCCTGAACTGTCTGCCAATGTCTTGAGACATGACTCAGAAACACACGCAAACGCACACGCACACAGTCGATGTCCACTCCATGTTATGTCACTGAGGTTTAGATGACCAATGTCACAGAGCCAGAGGGGCATCCATTTCACATATTGCAGCCAATACCTCATTTCAATTACATTCACCAGGAGAAAATATATAAATAAAGAACTGCTATAATCAGAAATCGGTATGTGAGCCCCACTGTCCCCAAAGGAGCGTGGCACACATATTCTTTTGTGCCATTGTCATTTCTGTCACTAGAAAGCCATGCGGTCTCCGAGGTCACAGAGCTCAGGCCTCATCAGTGGGGCTAATTTGATTGTGGCGGAACAATGGTAGCGTAGGCTAGCCTAGCCCTGCTCCATAGAGGAGCATACTAATGCTAGCCTATCCTAGCGTAGCCCCGGTCCCATAGACAAGCATACTAATGTCAGTGCAACCCTGCTGTACCAAAGTGCATACTAATTACAGCCGCTGCCCTTCATCCTGACCTTGCTGGGTCACTTAGCACTGTGATCAGTCCCTGACTCCTAATAAAGCCACTTTAACAGGGTGAGTCGCAGGGGCACACAGCTGTTTATTTCTCTATCTTCCCTTCTCTATTTCTCCTTATCCCTCTCTCCTTCTCCCTCTTTTCCTTGCTATTCTTCTTTCTAATGTTCTCTCTGTCTACCTTTTTTTCATCCTCTCTCTTTGCATAACCTTTTCCCACTCACTTCAATTCTTCTTCTTTGTCATCTTCGTCTTCTTCTTCGTCGTCTCATTCTTCGTCTTCTTCTCCTCTCCCTCTCTATCTTTCTATAATTTTTTTCATTAGGAACTAAGGGCCAGATTTGTGTTGTGTTCTGTGACAACCCACGAAAACAGATCAAATGGGTCATGTGTTTCAAATTGATCCAAACAATACCAAACACCTTATCCATTCTATGCATTCAGTTCAACTACCTTTTGGTACCATGCCTTTTTTGTAATGTAATTTGCCCTCATGTTTTGTGCTATTTTATTCGATTTTTACTCTGTAAGTATCCGTGGGTATCTTGAAAGGCACAAATAAAGGCGTTTGCAAGAAAGGCATTCCACTGTACTTGTGCAGGTAACATTAAAACTTCAAACTTGAAAACGTGAAATAAAACACATTATTCTTCTTATTTTTTTTATTTGATCAAACGTGACACACATTATCAGTATCGTACTCTTACTGATAAACATGCGAACTCATGTTGAATTTGCTCCCACAGTACTTCCATGGCATGGTCATTTAAGAGGTAGCTTATATATACAGTGCATTCGGAAAGTATTTTCCACATTTTGCTACGTTACAGCATTATTCTAAAATGTATTAAATTGTTCTACACACAATACCCCATAATGACAAAGCAAAAACGGGTATTTGGAAATGTTTGCTAATTTATTAAACATAAACAACTGAAATATAACATTTCCATAAGTACTCAGACCCTTTACTCTGTACTTTGTTGAAGCACCTTTGGCAGCGATTACAGCCTTGAGTCTTCTTGGGTATGACGCTACAAGCTTGGCACACCTGTATTTGGGGAGTTGGTCGCATTCTTCTCTGCAGATCCTCTCAAGCTCTGTCAGGTTGGATGGGGAGCGTTGCTGCACAGCTATTTTCAGGTCTCTCCAGAGATGTTTGATCGGGTTCAAGTCCGGGCTCTGGCTGGGCCACTCAAGGACATTCAGAGACTTGTCCCGAAGCCACTCCTGCCTTGTCTTGGCTGTATGCTTAGGGTTGTTGTCCTGTTGGAAAGTGAACCTTCGCCCCAGTCTGAGGTCCTGAGCGCTCTGGAGGAGGTTTTCATCAAGGATCTCTCTGTACTTTGCTCTGTTCATCTTTGCCTCGATCCTGAATTGTCTCCCATCCTCCACAGCATGATGCTGCCGCCAACATGCTTCACCGTAGGGTTGGTACCAGGTTTCCTCCAGACGTGACGCTTGGCATTCATGCCAAAGAGTTCAATCTTGGTTTCATCAGACCAGAGAATATTGTCTGGCTACCTTACCATAAAGGCCTGATTGGGGGAATGCTGCAGAGATGGTTGTCCTTCTCCACAGAGGAACTCTAGAGCTCTGTCAGAGTGACCATGGGGTTCTTGGTCACCACCTTGACCAAGGCCATTCTCCCCCGATTGCTCAGTTTGGCAAGGCAGCCAGCCCTAGGAAGAATCTTGGTGGTTCTAAACTCCTTCCAAATAAGAATTATGGAGGCCACTGTGTTCTTGGAGACCTTCAATTAGACATTTTTTGGTGCCTCGACACAATGTTGAGTCTCATGGCAAAGGGTCTGAATACTTATGTAAATAAGGTATTTCTGTTTTTATTTTAAATACATTTGCAAAAAACATGTTTTCACATTGTCATTTTGGGGTATTGTGTGTAGATTGCTGAGGATAAAAATAAAAAAGTAATCCATTTTAGAATAAGGCTGTAACGTAACAAAATGTAGAAAAAGTCAAGCGGTCTGAATACTTTCCGAAGTCACTGTCAATGTAATTCGAGGCAAATAATCTAGCATTAACCTCGTCATATGGCGTGTCTTTACTTCAACTGAATTTCTTTATATTCTGTCCCTATTTCAAGCTGTAGTATCATCCGTGGGCTGTAGTTGTGACTCAACCAAGTACAGATGTGAAACATTATGGAGAAATATAAGGCAATACTAGCTATCTTGGTGATTGCTGAGGCAAGCTTATTTGGTCAGATCTAATTGATTGGATGCATACTGACGTGAAACACAACCATGTGATGAAAATATGATTTTGTGTTCAGGTAGCTGAGACGGGACAATGAAGCCAAAGACAGACTAAGACATATTCATGGGAACCTCCCTTGTTCCCCTTGTGTAACATAAAACAATGAGTCATTTTCATTATTTCAGAGAATCTTGCTCAGACAGTGCTGGGAACCACGTAAATCACATACACATAAATTGTCACATACATGTGTTTAGCTAATGTTATTGCGGGTGTAGCGAAATGGTTGTGGTTCTAGCTCCAACAGTGCAGTAATATCTAAAAAGTCATATCTAACAATTTCACAACAATACACACAATACAACATGTGAGTGAACCATGTTTTTAAGTGTGTCAGATGAGTATCTCTCTCTCGCTCTCTTCGTCACTTTCTCCCTCTCTCTCTTTCTCTCTGTCACTCTCTTTGTATCTCTCTCTCTCTCTCTTTGTCTGTCTTTCTCCTTGTCTCTCTTTTTCTCTCTTGTCCCTCTTACTCTCTTTCTCTCTCTCTCTCTCTCTTTGTCTCTCTCTCTCTCTCCCTCTCTCATCCTCTCTCTGTCTCTCTCTTTCTCTCTCTTTCCCTCTCTCTCTCTCTCTCTTTGTCTCTCTCTCTCTGTTGCTCTCTCCCTCTCTCATCCTCTCTCTGTCTCTCTCTTTCCCTCTCTCTCTCTTTCCCTCTCTCTCTCTCTCTCTCTCTCTCTCTCTCGCTCTTTCCCTCTCTCCCTTTGTCTCTGTCTCTCTCTCTCAGACGCACAGGTAGAGTAGCAGCAGGGGCCTGGGGGATAATCCCCTGCTGTTTGTGCCTTTCCAGGAGGCTGGGTAGAGGAAGAAGCAGAAAAGAGGGCTAGCTCCGATTTATCCAGACTACTTCCCTCTAATGACTGTCTGAGTACCCACTGTAAGTACAGTAACGAGGGAGAGACATGAATGATGGCTCTTATTCTTCCTATTCTTCGCTCTTGGAAGGGACCAACAGTGGACCGTCACTGTCATAAAATGACTCCTGGTGTATCATGGTGTTTGGAGGAACCGTTGACACAGTTTGATTGCAGCTCCTATTTTAGTAATAATTGCACAGAATGTTGGAGAATCATTAGGACAACACTGTCTCAGCTTTTTGATTTGTCACTCATGACATACGCTATGGGGCGCTACATGATGGAATTTCATCAGAAAGCCATGGTCACACATGCACGTGTGCACGAACTCAGCATGCACTCACTCACTCACTCACTCACTCACTCACTCACTCACTCACTCACTCACTCACTCACTCACTCACTCACTCACTCACTCACTCACTCACTCACACACACACACACACACACACACACACACACACACACACACACACACACACACACACACACACACACAATTTTCATGGCAAGCCTAACTGTTGCGCACAAAGCTCTTCAGCTTCATACTATGATTCCAACCAAAGCAGTATCTGCAACATTACTTTGCAACACCCTTATCACAGGTGTGCTAGTACACCATTTAAACACCTTTGAGGACAGACTAAATCGTCCTTCAGTCTTGCTTTGACCCAGATCATGGTGGATTGGCTGGACGTGCCAACACTAGGCAGCCCCATCAGCCCACAAGAGTCATCAACAGCGGATTAAACAGCCTTTCACGCCTCGTCCAGAGCACATCCAAGGCCCCCCTCTCTTTCCAGCTCTCTGTGCCCGCGCCAAGCCCTCCTCTCTGGGCCTCAGCAAGTCAGCCAGGCAGGCTCTCCGGAGGGAGCTCCGAAACTCTGCATTAGCGGCCCCTCAGCCTCAGCTGCCGGAGATGTTATTCTAATTAACAGGGGATTAAGCCATCATCTTGCCTTGTAATACAGCCTGGATGGGAATTCCAATATGGACGCCGGGAAGAAAAAACAGCTAGGGCGTTTAGCTGTTCAGTAAATTACTCTTGACCCACAGGACGGGGGAGTCTATCGGCACGGCAACCGTCTGCCAATTACAACAGCTCAGGCCTGCCAAAACTTTTATTGGGAGAAAGGAGGGGTGATGGTGGGGTGGGTGGAGCAGGGAGAGGAGGACGGGGATCTCATTTTTATCCGCATTACACATATTACATTTTGTCGCAAATGGAAGTGTGTTTGCGTTTGCCTCGATATTGACATAATTATGATGGGAATTTGGTGGAGCTTGAAAACGAAAATAGAGCCTACGGATTCTGGTGAACCGTATCCTCCCTGGTTACGCATTGTAACAAATATTGCATTCATTTAAATTATTAGCTCATTTTGGAAAAAAGGAATTTGATAGAGGGTTTGTTGAATGAAGCATTTACAGTTCATACAGACAAGCTTAGTTTTACATTTTACAGATGTGTTCGTAATTTTAAAAAGTGTAAACTTTTCTCTCAGTTTTCATACAGACGTTATTGCAGCAATATCAAATGTTTGGTGGATAACCATGTGGAAACTACTGTTAAATATGTTTTACTATTAACAAACAATCAACTGGTGTGGGGGCTGTGCTTTGGCAAAGTGGGTGGGGTTATATCCTTCCTCTTTGGCCCTGTCCGGGGGTGTCCTCGGACGGGGGTGTCTCCTGACCCCTCCTGTCTCAGCCTCCAGTATTTATGCTGCAGTAGTTTATGTGTCGGGGGGCTAGGGTCAGTTTGTTATATCTGGAGTACTTCTCATGTCCTATTCGGGTGTCCTGTGTGAATTTAAGTGTGCTCTCTCTAATTCTCTCTTTCTCTCTTTCTTTCTCTCTCTCGGAGGACCTGAGCCCTAGGACCATGCCTCAGGACTACCTGACATGATGACTCCTTGCTGTCCCCAGTCCACCTGGCCATGCTGCTGCTCCAGTTTCAACTGTTCTGCCTTGTTATTATTGGACCATGCTGGTCATTTATGAACATTTAAACATCTTGGCCATGTTCTGTTATAATCTCCACCCGGCACAGCCAGAAGAGGACTGGCCACCCCACATAGCCTGGTTCCTCTCTAGGTTTCTTCCTAGGTTTTGGCCTTTCTAGGGAGTTTTTCCTAGCCACCGTGCTTCTACACCTGCATTGCTTGCTGTTTGGGGTTTTAAGCTGGGTTTCTGTACAGCACTTTGAGATATCAGCTGATGTAAGAAGGGCTTTATAAATACATTTGATTTGATTTGATTTGAACTACTGTATACAAAAATTTGGCCTGGCAATAATGCCATTGTTTAGCAGCACTACCTCATGAAATATGTAATTCCTTTGTTGAGGTATTTGGCACCCATTTAAACCTTCATTGGCCTACACTATGAATGTCCAACCCCCTCTTGGCATACCCTAGAGGGCTAATGGCCTTGTGGTGGTATCTTGGCAATTTCCTGCCTGGCAGAGAAGAGGAGTGTTTGGACCAGTCCACATGCTCATAGCCAGCACGTCCAGCATGGCACCGAGACAGAAACAACCTGAGCAAGTCAACAACACAGGATCATGATCCACTTCCAGTAGATATCTTATTAGATGCAATTATGGTGTCTTGATACACAGGTTCATCACTTCTTCAAGGTACTGCGATGTCCACATGCGATCACCCAATATCCAATCTGCTTTCTGGTAACGTTGGGGTGACACTAGAGTCTGGCAAAGTCTGGGAACCAGATCACCAATGCCAGAGACCAGAACAATGTTTTAACGATCTTTCGCATGCAAAGTGAGAGAGAGAGAAAGAGAAAGAGAGAGAGAGAGAGAGAGAGAGAGAGAGAGAGAGAGAGAGAGAGAGAGAGAAAGACAGAGAGAGAGAGAGAGAGAGCGAGAGCGAGAGACAGAGAGACAGAGAGAGAGAGAGAGAGAGAGAGACAGAGAGAGAGAGAGAGAGAGACAGAGACAGAGACAGAGAGAGCGAGAGAGACAGAGAGAGAGAGAGAGCAAGAGCGAGAGACTGAGAGACAGAGAGAGAGAGAGAGAGAGAGAGAGAGAGAGAGAGAGAGACAGAGACAGAGAGAGAGAGAGAGAGAGAGAGAGAGAGAGAGAGAGAGAGAGAGAGAGAGAGAGAGAGAAAGAAAGAGAGAGAGAGAGAGAGAGAGAGAGAGAGGGGGAGAGACAGAGAGAGAAAGAGACAGAGAGAGAGAGACAGAGAGACAGAGAGAGAGAGAGAGAGAGAGAAAGAGAAGAGAGACAGAGAGACAGAGAGAGAGAGAGAGAGAGAGAGAGAGAGAGAGAGAGAAAGAAAGAGAGAGAGAGAGAGAGAGAGAGAGAGAGAGAGGGAGAGACAGAGAGAGAAAGAGACAGAGAGAGAGAGAGACAGAGAGACAGAGAGACAGAGTGAAAAACATTGTTTTCCACTCAGTGAAGCAGCAGTGGATTGATTTGTAAATTAATCAGTAGGTTACCTGCGTTTACACTCACTGTCTCCCCTACTCTCTTTACTGTTGATTCTGCTCTATACAATGCAGGGTGTTTGTGCAACTAGCTCTCACAGTCTCACGTCAGAAGTAGACGCTCATCCATGTTTCTCAAACGTCAAATTTAGAAGCTCTACCAAAGTCCCCAAAAAATGTAAGGTTACGTTTAGGCATGAACTTTGAAATCTTAACGTTAAATATTAACTCCACATGGTTAAGGTCAGGTTTAAGGTTTAGGATAAGCTTAAAACAAACATTTCTAAAACAACTTTCTATCGTTGGATTTGAAAATGCAACCTTTGGCACCAGATATGTATGCCGATCCGCCATCCCTGTCCACAATACCCTACCAAAACCTACTTGAAGGTACCAGCGCTCACTGTTGCCCCTAGTGGCTTGTTTCCACGTCATCTCCTAACGTCCTCAGACAAGGATGGACGTGGAATACTGACTTGTATCACAGGTGACCTGGCTGGTGTGTATTCACCATGCTTTGAAAAATATTCATCATTCTGGTTACCAGTACAGTCGGTCTATCTTTGAACTGCAGAGTGCAACCATTCTGATTTCCCCCTTTTTATGCTTCCCCTAGGTAGTCCCCATTGCTCTATCTCTCTCTCTCTTTCTCTCTCTCTCTCTCTCTCTCTCTCCCTCTCTCTCTCTCTCTCCCTCTCTCTCTCTCTCTCTGTCTCTCTCTCTCTCTCTCACATACACAAACATCACTATTTTTCGATATCCCCACATATTAATTTGCATAACAATCTCCCCTTGTTTTTCTGGTTAGATGGAATTCACAGCATGGAGTCGGCACAGTGAGCGAGGGGTCATTGCTATCTATATCAGAGAGTAGAAAGGCTGCAGCAACACACTCACACAAACTCTCTCTTTATCTCTCTCACACATGCACACACAGAACACTACTACTATTAACACTGCTGCTACATTTACTATGGCAACCAGTAATACACCTAAAATAAATATCATTATTATACTAATAACATCAACAATGTTAATAACAATATGAAGCATTAATCACCATCATAGTAACAGGCTTATCCCGTGTACGTGTGTGTGTGTGCGTGTGTGTGTGTGCGTGCGTGTGTGTGTGTGTGCGTGCGTGTGTGTGTGTGGTTTCATTACTATGTAAATGGGTCCCTGCTGCTGTGGAGTGTGATGCCTCTGAGAGAATGAGCTCTGCCACACTGACTCCATGTGGCTGTCGCACAAAATACACACACAGTATGTGACACACACACACTCAAATGCACACACATGCGCACACACACACAAACACACATACTCAGACGCACACACACATGCTTGCAAACACACACACACCCTCAAATGCACACACACGCACACACACACACACACACACACACACACACACACACACACACACACACAGGAGAGAGGCAAACACATGGACGGACAGACAGACAGACAGACAGACAGACAGGCTCAGGATGCAGGTTGGATTAGGACAGACAGACAGTACCAGGACTAAGAATACGTACTTGGTGACAGTGTGTCTTGAATACTGTACAGAACTTAGGGAATCCAGAACAAAAAACCTCTTCTCTACTCTCCTCCTCTCTTGTATGCTCATCTCCAATCCAAGCTTCTCCTCTTTATTTTCCTCTCTCTATCTCTCCCTGACCCTCTCTCTTTCTCTCCCTCCCTCCCCAGGGGGAGCAGAGATATCCATTTCCATTCCATTAGAATTGAATTAAAGCCAGCAGGCAGAGTGGTGGCCCAGAGGTGGCAGAGACACACAGGAGACTCAGATGTTCCTCTCTCACTCCTCTCCTCTGCTATCCTCCAAACTCCAGAGGGACATATGAAAGACACAAGCAGCCTCCAGTGAGAGAACATACAGAGAATCTCCCTCGTCTTCCTTCTATCTCTCACCACCTCTCTTCTTTCCGGGGTTTTCAGTATCTCCCATCTTCCCGGCGCTGTCGCGTCTTGCGTTCATCTTACACTCTCTTTCTCCCTCTGTGTGTCTGTCCCTGTGCAGTGTATCAAGGCCTCAAATGGAAATCTTGATCATATGAGGAGATGAGGCCACAGTGGCAGAGCTGGAGCCGTGTACGTTTCTACAGAGCCAGGTAAGTGTATCTATTCACCTTATCCATTGGGGCTGTGTCGTGGACACGGTGAATGGGGTTGTCTAACAAGGACAAGTACTGTACATAGATTTGGCCAGTTCTCAGAAAAGTAGTTGAAATCAACTCGTACTTGTCCTTGTTAGACAACACCATTCACCGTGTCCACGACACAGCCCCAATGGATGAGGTGAATAGATACACTTACCTGGCTCTGTAGAAAATGACACGGCTCCAGCTCTGCCACTGTGGCCTCATCTCCCCATATGATCAAGATTTCCCTTTGAGGCCTTGATACACTGCACAGGGAGAGCCTTGAAATAACTTGCCTCTGATTGTACACATAGCATACATAACTCAGTGTTCTCCAGACCATGCCAATGTTGGGTAAATGGGGCCAGGACAGCACTCAGTAGTCAGTTCACACAAGTGTGAGAGAGAGATAATTGGCATCATGACCTTCCCTCGCTTGGTTAAACTGTTGCTAATATAAAAAATATTGATTAGGGCCGCATTCAGGCAGAATGAGAAAAGTGTTTCAGATTCAATAAAATGGCATTTAATAATGTGGGCCGTGTGTGTGTGTGGGCCGTGTGTGTGTGTGTGTGTGTGTGTGTGTGTGTATGCGTGTGTGTGCGCGCGTTAGTGTGTGTTAGTGTGTGCAGGTATTTTTGCGTGTTCTTATGTGTAGGAATTTTGTGTAGTGCGTTTTCATGTGGCAATGTATGTGAATGAGTTCACTAGAAGCACAGGTCGTCCACATTTCTGGCATCTCTATATTAACCAAACAAATGTTCAGTATCCTGAGCCTGGTGTCTCACAAATAAACCATACTAACAAGAGCAGAAACTGCCATTATCATATTAAACTGAAATGAGAACCATTGGTGGGTTCAGTGCCATTGCATTGAATCTACTGTACTGTAATATACTGTACTGTAATATACTGTACTGTACTCAGCATTTATAGGCTACTGTATCTGTGGCTCATACAGAACAGACACTCACTTTGCATTCTACTGGGGTCTCCAAAGCCCACTCCACAGGAACAAACTAGAATTATTATTTCATCAGCTGGGCTGCTGCCCACAAATCATTGAATTGTTAGTTGATATTCCTTATAAATAGTCTTTATTAATTCATTTGAGGAGGAGAAGCTTTGTCCAAAGCTAATAGGCAGCGGTGGTAAACAGCAGAGTGAGCTCTACTGTATAACAGCAGAGATATACTGTATCTCCCTGTGCTCTGTCCAGAGAGCCAACATGAGGGAGACACTTTAAACGACATTACAACGAGGTAATTATACAGAAACTACAAGGGAGTGAGTCATTTACATACACAATGACATGACTGTTAATTACGCAAAGAGTTATTGTGCATTACAAGGTGTTCACGGACAAACCATGAACAAGTACGATAACTACGTTTGAAAAATGTCATTTATGAAAGTTCAAAGGACCCAAATGAACTCGAGGTCATGCAGATGCCTGGACTCCACATAAAGTCCTGACACAGTTCCATGGACTCTCACTCTCTCTGACACCCGCCTCATCAGAAGCCATGAAAGCAACAGCATCCTCCCTGTCTCCCTCTCTTTCTGAGCCCTATCTCTCTCTCTCTCTCTGAGCCATATCTCTCTCTCTCTCTCTGAGCCCTCTCTCTCTCTCTCTCTGAGCCCTATCTCTCTCTCTCTCTCTGAGCCCTATCTCTCTCTCTCTCTCTGAGCCCTATATCTCACTCTCTCTCTGAGCCCTCTCTCTCTCTCTGAGCCCTATCTCTCTCTCTCTCTCTCTGAGCCCTATCTCTCTCTATCTCTCTGAGCCCTATCTCTCTCTCTCTCTCTGAGCCCTATATCTCACTCTCTCTCTGAGCCCTATCTCTCTCTCTCTCTGAGCCCTATATCTCACTCTCTTTCTGAGCCCTATCTCTCTCTCTCTCTCTCTCTGAGCCCTATCTCTCTCTCTCTCTCTCTGAGCCCTATCTCTCTCTCTCTCTCTCTGAGCCCAGTCCCCAGGGCCTAAATCCACCACCGTAAAAAATGAAATACAATTTTTTTTTTAACTGGCGAGGGGCTTGTTATATATCTATAGATCTATAATAACTAGAGCGGAGACTACCTCCCATGTGTTTTAATGTGCCTTTAAGAGCGTTCCCTCTGTGCTGGGCCCAGGTCTTTTAATAGTGATTCACTTGGTGGTGATTGCAGGTCATTACCCTGCCATAGGGAGAGAGGCAGTAACGAGAGGAGACTTAATGGCCAGGAGAGAGGAGAGCCGTAAACGAT
Source organism: Oncorhynchus nerka (assembly GCF_034236695.1). Taxonomy (NCBI): domain Eukaryota; kingdom Metazoa; phylum Chordata; class Actinopteri; order Salmoniformes; family Salmonidae; genus Oncorhynchus; species Oncorhynchus nerka. Next base: position 30,381,650 of record NC_088405.1, read on the forward strand.
AAGGACCTATCCTCCTACACCTCCTTTTCCAGTCTCGCTTGGCTTTTATGATTATTCCATCTGAACGGCGTTTGTTTAAACCCCCATTACAATCAAAAGGGCGGCAATCTTCTTAATCAAAGCTCATTTATTAAAACATTAGCTGGCTCTATTAACAGGTTGCACCGTGGCGGTGGAGACGGGGGAAAGTGTGTGACGGGCGGCAGTGCCCTCGAAGAAAAATGTGCCCTCGTCGATTGAGGTAAATATTGAGCTAATCTGTCGTCCGGTTCATCCCCCACTCCCACCATCCTTTTTGCAATCGTTTCTCTGCGACTGGTGACAGGAGGCACAAGAGGCCTCTATTTACTTGACTGTAATGTCTGCTAGCGCCAACCGCTAGCTAACAAAGACGGCTAAGTACCCACGCTCCTTATTCCTATTGATGTACAACGCTGACAAGTAAATTAAATTTACCTTTGGAAATGGTTCTATTAGTGTTTTATTAGGTTAATTAACCAACCTCGGGGGACTCGTTGAATGGGGGAGATCGGAGATTAATTCAGTGTTCTCCAGTGATAGCCAAGGACTAACTGACTGACAGAGAATACTCAGCACTGCTATTCTCACACACACACACACACACACACGCACGCACCTCATACACACACACACACGCACGCACCTCATACACACACACACACGCACGCACCTCATACACACACACACACGCACGCACCTCATACACACACACACACGCACGCACGCACCTCATACACACACACACACACACACACACAAACATGTCCAAGTGTCCAGTTTAGTTGATATTGTACTGTGAACAGAGTGCTGTGTCCTTCACATCGCTGACAGAATGTCTCTCTCATCTCATAAGGACCTCGAGGAGGAAGATGCCATCGCTTTTGGAAAGAGTTCTTTAGTCAGGCCTCCACGTGGCATCTGTACAATGGACACACACACACACAAATAAATACACACACAGACACACAAAAGCGGCCTGCCCACCAGGGGAGTGTGGTGCGGACTGTGGCCTGCCAGGGATGAGTCCCCAGTTGAAAGCCTTATTGATTTGAAAAAAGGGGTTTTGATGAGGCAGATTGCTCATCAGGGTGGAACGGCATGCTTTTCAGATGTGACGCCTTTCAGGTCAGCCCAGGGGCCCATCGACCAAGGAGTGTGTGTGTGCGTGTCACTCTCGTCCTCTGTGATCACTCTTAAGTCCAGGCCATTGATTGGTTATCGGCACACACCTGGGTCAGTATGACCACAAGTCTTGTCCTAAAAGGAGATTGTGCAGAAGTGCAGTGAACCTCACATCTCAATCATGATGCACTGACGCATCCGCATCCACACACACTCTCACTCTCTGAGATTTGGTTCAGCCACACAGGTCATTTCAGGATGAATTGGTTACTTGGGGTAACGTTTAGCTTTGCCATGAATACTGGACAAAAAACAGCAACCAAATATAATTGTTTCCCTTCTGATCTGATCAATGTGTGTCCGTGTGTAGGATGGCAGAGGTAAGGTCTGCATGGGCAGGTCTAATTTGTCAACAATTGCCATTGGCTAGTTACTGTTTTCCCCTTGATACTTACAGTTCTCTTGTTCAACCAAACCCACACACTCTTCCCTCATCTCCAGCACTCCCCCTTTCCTCTACCAATCACATTCTCACTCTGGACTTCACTCACTCTCCCTTCCTGTCACTCACCCAGTGTTTCTCACTACCTTCCCCTCTTTCTCTCGTTCCCTTTCTTCCCCCTCACTCTTCCCTCTCACTCTTCCCTCACCTTTCTCTCTGTCTGCAACTCCTCCAAACTCCAATGAGGTTATTCCAAAGGCCAAGGAATCTGAGAAAACATGATTATTTATTTGCACCAAAGTGAAATACAAAAACAGTCCATGTAAAAAAAACTGGTCAAAATGGTGTGCACGTGAGGTTTATAATGTACTTATATGAAAACCACATCACAAAAACATAACAACATGGAGAAGACAATCAGAGCACTCACACATGTACACATCACATTTAGTGATGTCCCAGGCCTCTAAGAAGAGTAACTCTGGGTTGCAGTTTGAAGATTTCTCCGGGGTTGAGAGTTGTCCAAGGAAGCAGTAATAAAGTAAATAAAAAGTGGACTTTATCAGCGAGCAGAGCACACTGCATCCACCAGCTGCCTTTTTAGCCTCACAAAGATACCAGCACTCTTAATAATTGATCAAAATTGATTTTAACCAGGCCCTGACCCAGGCCAGGACTCAAAAGCAGTGTCGTCCGAGCCTGTGTGTGTGTGTGTGTGTGTGTGTGTGTGTGTGTGTGTGTGTGTGTGTGGCAGGGAGAAAGGAGGGCAGAGCACATCTTTAAAAGCTCCAGACGTGTTTCTGAGATAAAATATTTAGGCAGTCGAAGCCTTGACCTCTCCGTGCTCACCGGTTCCCAGTTAGAATTGATTTCTGACATGGCAACTGGGACGCCGTTACAACAAAATGCACTAAAGCCGGCTGTGTGTAGCCTCTGACACTCTCGCCAGCTTAACCCCCTCGCCACGGCCCTCAGTGTGTGTGTGTGTGGGTCCAATGAGATGGACAAATCTCAAAAGCATCCTCTACGCGCCAACACACTCCTCCTTTAAATGTCCTCTAAGGCTAATTGGACAGGAAATCAGACCAGAGTTGGCAAACTCATGTACCTCCATAAATCAACGCAAAACTCCAATCACATTACAAACAGGGACCTGACCAGGATCCAATGGTATAGCTGACAGCTGGCCTAAGAAGAGGTGCATCATCACCTATAGGCTGAAAACAGACCAGGACAAACAGAGATGGACGTTTCATTTTCATGCATTCGTTTCACTGGAGCATTAACTCATGTTAAGTGTTACCATTAAAAAAGAGGAGCATCTTAAGACAAAGGGTTGGACAATAGGCTTAACACAGCCTCAGTAGAGATCTTTATATTGTTCCCTCTGTCCCATGGTACAGCAGTTCAGCACAACTGTGGTATTCCAAGCATGGACAGACAGACAGGTTGTATGACTATAGACCACAGGGCGAGCTATCAACTAGCTCTCACATTCTCACTTCAGAATGAGATATTCATCCATGTTTCTCAAAGGTCACATTTTGAAGTTGTTGCAAGTGTAACATTTCAGTGTTTGTCAACTTTAGGCATTATCTCAACATTTTTAAAGTTAGGGTTAAGTTTTGGCATTAACTGCAAATGGTTAAGGTAAGGGTTAAGGTTAGGCATGAACTGTGAATGGTTAAGGTAAGGGTTAAGGTTAGGCATGAACTGCAAATGGTTAAGGTAAGGGTTAAGTTTAGGCATGAACTGTGAATGGTTAAGGTAATGGCTAAGGTTAGGCATGAACTGTGAATGGTTAAGGTAAGGGTTAAGGTTAGGCATGAACTGTGATTAAGGTAAGGGTTAAGGTTAGGCATGAATTGTGAATGGTTAAGGTAAGGGTTAAGGTTAGGCATGAACTGTGATTAAGGTAAGGGTTAAGGTTAGGCATGAATTGTGAATGGTTAAGGTAAGGGTTAAGGTTAGGCATGAATTGTGAATGTTTAAGGTAAGGGTTAAGGTTTGGGCTTAAAACAAAAATCTCAAAAACGACTTTCAAACTTGCAACGTTTGGCACTACAGGCAGATGCTTACGACCATCCGCCATCCCCGTCCACAAGGCCTTGGCAAAACCCAAACCTACTTGAAGGTAACAGCGTTCCCTGTTGCCCCTAGTGGCATGTTTCCACATCATCCCCAGCGTCCTCGGACATGGATGGACGTGGAATACTGACTTATATCACAGATGACCTGGCTGGAGCTATAGGCACAACTACAAGGCCAAAGCCATGGAGATACCAGGAGAATCAAAATCAAACTTCAACTAAAGATCAATACAAATATGAATTACACTTGTCCATAATGAACATTTTAAGATGTTTGAGGAAATAGGTGAAAAAGAAACAAAAGAGGGGAAGAAATAGTAATAAACTAAGTGGCGTTGTCTGGCTGACGTGGGCGACCGTGCTTTTTAGCCTGTACAGACGGTGCCCTGTACAGAAGATTAATCACAGTGTGGTGTAATGGGAGGTGAGAGGGGACGGCTTGTTCTATGCCGACAATGACACAAATAACAATAAGAGCATTTTAATCCCACGAGACAGGGCCGGGCCCCTGCTGTTGCCATGGCGCCCCAGATGGGCTTAACCTGGTTGGGCAGACCTGACCCGGTTCACTTCTGGTCAGTGGACATGTGAATGTACACGCTTCTTTTGTTTATTGACCACTGAGCACACAGGCACATGGACATGACATACATTAAATGTAATTACACCCAGTGTTAGACATCGGGAGATTCTCGTTCGGGCAAAACACCGTCCTTCGTCCTCTCTCCTCCGTGACCCGGAAACCGATAAATGGTAGAGTGGTCGAGGAGTGTGTCAATTCATTTAAAAAGGCAAACGGAAGACCTCGTCGATAGCCACCTTTCATCGAGGATACCCATGTGTATCCTACCAGAGAAAAACATATTTAAAAAGAATGTGCCACTTATTGTTTTATCGATAAAACGTCTTGCACAACGAACTGAAATGGTTTTGATCACTTTAGAAATGTGTTTTTGGGACCCAGCCCTTTACATATAATCTACCTAACGACGCACGAGTGGAGGAGGAAGGTCTCATTTCAAGCAAGCGCATCTCCATCCACGTTCACTCTCCTCGCCGAGAGAGAGGAAAGAGGAAACAGGGGGATAGAAGGCCATGGCCACCAATGTCTGGCCACTGGGGCTTAGATTCAACTCAGCAAACTTTTAGTCTGATGTGGTCGAATTGTTCTTGAGCACTTCACCTGCACCTACGAGTTAGGAATGATAACCTATAGACCTTGAAGTGGAATTGAAAATCAACCCCCGACTTGTTTGGTGGTTAGATTCACAGCTGACCTCCCCCTTTTATAACATAAGAAGCAAGGTGTGTGTGTGTGTGTTTGTCTATATGTGTCTGCCCTTCAGTGGGTTGAGAGCCCAAGCCCGGTGCACTATGATGATGTCAGCATGGCTGTAACCCTGTAATTAATCACAGTAGCACCGTGCACCTTCACGTGTGTCTGGGCTGGGTCAAACTGGCCCATTTAAAGAAGCTAGGGACCAGGGGTACGGGAGAGGGGGAGCCTCTGTTGCTCTGTTGTCTTAACCCCCCGATCCCAACGGAGCTAAAGCTGGATAGAGGGGCCACAGCTGTACCACACCAACACATACAATCACACACGCAAGCATACGCTGACAAGAATGCACACGCACGCACACACACAATGATACACACACATACACACAAACAGGTGTGTGTGCACGCACTCACGCATACAAACACACGCACAGAGTCAAACACACACACACACACTCTACGACCGCCACATTGGGCACTGTCCCGGGAGGGTGGGTTGGAGTTGTGTGAGGGTAGGAAACAAGGGCACCTGAGCTAGGTGCATAGCAGGGGAGGTGGGGGATGGGGGTTGTCCTCCAACAAACACCCCCCTCCCCTGGCGAAGCTGAAGCACAGTAACATTCATAACCACCATTGGTATGTAGTCTTGGAGCAGCACCATGTACGATTTTAGCTCTGAGGAAAAAGTTCTGGCTTATATGGGGCTGATGTTTTTATCTATGACCTTTAGTTCTCCATGACCTGAATCGGATCTTCTCTAGCCCACAGGGGAGATATCCAAACTTGGTTTAAAACCAGAGGGCCCACTATGGTATTTAGACCATCCTTTTATTTAACCATAAACATCCTCTCTACAGCCTATTGTAGATGTGAAGGTAAATCCGAAAGGTAAAAAAAAGTTCTGATGGTACCCTTGAAGTAAAGCCGTACATCAGCCAGTCCCAAAAACTGTGATCTCTCAGCCTGCTCTGAGCCGCAGTCTTTCTTTTCTTTCCCTCCCTCGCTGTCTCTCTCTCACTCTCTCTCTGCCCCTCGCTGTCTCTCTCTCTCACTCTCTGCCCCTCGCTGTCTCTCTCTCTCTCTCTCTCTCACTCTCTACCTCGCTGTCTCTCTCTCTCGCCCTCTCTGCCCCTCGCTCTCTCTCTCTCTCGCCCTCTCTGTCCCCTCGCTGTCTCTCTGCCCCTCGCCTCTCTCTGCCCCTCTGCCCCTTGCTGTCTCTCTCTCTCGCCCTCTCTGCCCCTCGCTGTCTCTCTCTCTCGCCCTCTCTGCCCCTCGCTGTCTCTCTCTCTCGCCCTCTCTGCCCCTCGCTGTCTCTCTCTCTCGCCCTCTCTGCCCCTCGCTGTCTCTCTCTCGCCCTCTCTGCCCCTCGCTGTCTCTCTCTCTCGCCCTCTCTGCCCCTCGCTGTCTCTCTCTCGCCCTGCCCCTCTGCCCCTCGCTGTCTCTCTCTCTCGCTGTCTCTCTCTGCCCCTCGCTGTCTCTCTCTCGCCCTCTCTGCCCCTCTCTGCCCCTCTCTGCCCCTCGCTGTCTCTCTCTCTCGCCCTCTCTGCCCCTCGCTGTCTCTCTCTCTCGCCCTCTCTGCCCCTCGCTGTCTCTCTCTCTCGCCCTCTCTGCCCCTCGCTGTCTCTCTCTCTCGCCCTCTCTGCCCCTCGCTGTCTCTCTCTCTCGCACTCTCTGCCCCTCGCTGTCTCTCTCTCTCACTCTCTCTGCCCCTCGCTGTCTCTCTCTCTCACCCTCTCTGCCCCTCGCTGTCTCTCTCTCTCACTCTCTCTGCATCCTGCCTCCATTTCTTCATCTCAAATAGTTCAACGTTGTTCAATTAGATTCCAGTTGACATGCGTTGGAAGTAGGCAGTCCTCTCCGTAATTCAGCCCTCTTTACAGCCAATCTATTTTTTAATAAAGGTTCTGAAGAAAACATTAAAGTATTGATCTTTATTTATCGATCTGGCAGAAAGAACAGTTAAAGCTGACACAAATCAATCAAAATACATTTAAAATAATGATAGGCGCATAGAGGGAGCAAGGGAGGTGTTGGGAGCGTAATTAGGGATCTAGCGAGTGGCAACCCAAGGCAATATGAGACAGTAATATACAGGCTGAAACGCTGTTTAGCAGGCCCAGATTAGGAATTTGTTTTGTATTAAATGAAGCGACTGGGAGCCAAGGTTAATGAAAGGGCATAGCACTTTAGGCCATGAGTAATCCACAGGAACCCTGCTCTACAACAAATAAGACTAATGGGATGCCACTGCCCTGCCCACTGCAGAGACACTCACACACACACACACACACACACACAAACACACACACACATACACACACACACACACACACACACACACACACACATACACACACACACAGTGCAGAGACACTCACACACACGCACACACCCCTGCTTGCCAAAAACAATAGGTATTCATCTAAAAGACAGAGAGAGAGAGAGAGAGAAAGAGAGAGAGAACAATGGGTAGTCATTTAAAAGAGAGAGAGAGAGGGAGGGAGGGAGAGAGAGAGAGATGAAAATAAGATATTTTGTGTGTGTCCATTTTGGCCTCTCCCAGGTCTTAAAACAATGCAGAGCGCATTAACTGGTTTTAATCTGAGTAATGATGTCCACCCCAGGGATAGGGAGCAGGAGAGGAGAGGGGGCAGTGTGTGTGCAGGTGTGGCAGGGTTTAACTGTGTCTAGAGGTCTGCTCTGTACAGTATACAGGGAATCTGCTGGAACAACAGTCACATGTTCTGCTTTTATGTCATAAGAGATGTTTTATAAACTGGCACAGACCATGTTGGCACAGAGGATGATGACGGCTGGCCGAGCCAATTCATCCAGGACAGGAATGCTTCAGCACAAACGTCTTGTGTTTTAAAAAAGTATCGTTTGAGTCGCACTTAAACCAGGACTGCAATCAACGAATCACTGTTCACGGAGACACTGAAGCAATAGGAGAATAACTCACTCTCACTAAACAGGAAACATAGTGTTCATAGTATATCATTATTATAACAACAGGAAAAATGTAGTTCTTTAACGGAAATTCCAAAGCTACTGACGCAGAACAGCATCAAACGACTCTCCATTGTAGGTTAATGTCTATGTCTGTAGTTGTTTCCTACAACCCCTTGGAAGGCGATTTAAAAGTGACGTTTCTCCACATCTCCCTCTTTAAAAAATCTGTCAGTTTCTTTGCCAAGAACAACCACCGAGCCAGTTTAGCCCAGCCGAGATATTAATGAGTTTACAAGGACCTTCCCGGTCTAATTATGTCGAGCAACTGCAGTATCTTACTGGGCCGTGGCTCCCAGGGGAGTGTACAAATCTACCAGGCAAGCAAAACTACTCGCCTACTTTTGACAAAACACTCAAAACACGCATATACAAATAACACCAAACATCCTTCATCACCATCGCGGCGAGGAGATTAATTTACCACCCTGAGTTTAACCTGAAAATACTTGCCTTCTGTGTTCAGATCATCACTATTAATAGGAATGAGTACAGAGGGATTAAAACACACAGCTCTTGTAAACAAAACAAAACAAAAGTTCTAAACTCAGCAAAAAAAGAAATGTTCCTTATTCAGGACCCTGTCTTTCGAAGATAATTCCTAAAACTCCAAAGAACTTCACAGATCTTCATTGTAAAGTGTTCAAACACTGTTTACCATGCTTGTTAAACGAACCATAAACAATTAATGAACACGCACCTGTGGAACGGTCGTTAAGACACTAACAGCTTACAGACGGTAGGCAATCGAGGTCACAGTTATGAAAACTTAGGACACTAAAGAGGCCTTTCTATTGACTCTGAAAAACACAAAAAGAAAGATGCCCAGGGTCCCGGGTCATCTGCGTGAACGTGCCTTAGGCATGCTGCAAGGAGGCATGAGGACTGCAGATGTGGCCAGGGCAATAAATTGCAATGTTCGTACTGTGAGACACCTAAGACAGCGCTACAGGGAGACAGGACGGACAGCTGATTGCCATCGCTGTTGTAAGGCAGGTCCTCACCAGACATCACCGGCAACAACGTCGCCTATGGGCACAAACCCACCGTTGCTGGACCAGACAGGACTGGCAAAAAGTGCTCTTTACTCACAAGTCGCGGTTTTGTCTCACCGGGGTGATGGTCAGATTTGCGTTTATCGTCGCAGGAATGATCGTTACACCGAGGCCTGCCTCTGGACCGGGATAGATTTGGAGGTGGAGGGTCCGTCATGGTCTGGGGCGGTGTGTCACAGCATCATCGGACTGAGCTTGTTGTCATTGTAGGCAGTCTCAAAGCTGTGCGTTACAGGGAAAACATCCTCCTCCCTCATGTGGTACCCTTCCTGCAGGCTCATCCTGACATGACCCTCCAGCATGACAATGCCACTAGCCATACTACTCATTCTGTGCGTGATTTCCTGCAAGACAGGAATGTCAGTGTTCTACCATGGCCAGCGAAGAGCCCGGATCTCAATCCCATTGAGCGCGTCTGGGACCTGTTGAATCGGAGGGTGAGGGCTAGGGCCAATATCCACAGAAATGTCCGGGAACTTGCCGATGCCTTGGTGGAAGAGTGGGGTAACATCTCACAGCAAGAACTGGTAAATCTGGTGCAGTCCATGAGGAGGAGATGCACTGCAGTACTTAATGCAGCTGGTGGCCACACCAGATACTGACTGTTCATTTTAATAAATGTCCATTTCTGTTAGTCACATGTCTGTGGAACTTGTTCAGTTTGTCTCATTTGTTGAATCTTGTTATTTCTTTTTTTCTGAGTTTACATCACTGCAGAGGACTATGCCTTTCGTTTTAGAGAGAGAGAGCAGTGTCAGTTCTTCAAGTATGTCAATACTTAGTCCATTACTCTGATGTTGTCCTATAGATGCTCAAAATGACTTCTCCTCCACCTCCATACCTTATGCAGATATACTGGGATCCATTACACACACATAGATGAGTATGGCCAGAGCAGAGCAAGGCCCACTCACACTCAGAGCAAACCTCTCTCTCTCACACACAGACACACACTTCTCTCCTCCTCTAATATAAAATAAGACACTTGACTGCAGTGATGGCAGTGACTCCTCACGTAGTGGAGGTGATGGAGTATATAATGGCCTTTTACATTTTTATTCAGAGAGAGAGAGAGAGAGAGAGAGAGAGAGCTAGAGGGAGAGCGAGAGCAAGCGAGAGAGCGAGAGAGAGAGAGAGAGAGCTAGAGGGAGAGCGAGAGAGCAAGAGCAAGAGCGAGAGAGAGCGAGAGCAAGCGAGAGAGCGAGAGAGAGAGAGAGCGAAACAGAGAGATTAACTTCCCTGTGGATCTCTTAATATTTCTAACACTATGGTAACGCTTTAGCAACACTACACAAACCATCCAAGAGAACATCACTCTGCCTTGAGCCAGTACACACCTCCTCTATTCTAAATGTCGGTCATGTGGGGGATACAGATACCAGATGCAAGGGATAGAGGGAGGGGAAGAGGGAGGGGAAGGGGGATAAAAACAGAGGCGAGCAACAGCGTAAAGCTCCTGTGAGGTCAGCGTTGGCCGCTGCAGTGTTTTTCTCTGGGACTCAATAATAGATGTTTTAAAGTTGAAGTGTAGCCTGAGGGTCCTGCCCTGCTGTTCATTAGAAACCACAGCCTGGCATTACATCGCAGACTCCAGGCTGCACTTACAAACAGGCAGGGATAACATAATTACAAAGAGCCATCATTAAAATAGAATAGAATAGAGTAGAATAGAATAGAGTAGAGTAGAGTAGAGTAGAGTAGAACATTAATAGAATGCTATGGTTCAGAGGCCAGATCACTAACTAAGTGACATACTGTGTCCTGCAGTATAATCTTACCTCCTCTGTTTGAAAGGTTGGAGCAGCAGCCAGTGTTTCCTTGTGGGACAGATCATCCAACCCAGATCTGTGTGGATGTGGAAATCAGCTGTGTCCCATATCACAAGACCCATCTTTTTATTCATATGTACTCTACATAGAGGAGAGGAGAGGTAAAAACGAATAAAAAATGGAGCTGTGCATAGAAAGTTTCACACACACACACACACACACACACACACACACAAACACACACAAACACACACACGCAAACATAGTGCTTAGGCCAACATTAAAGACACATGAGATACCAATTCCCAGCAAACAGCATTCATCATACACAAATACACTCATACACACTTGGCCATCAATTCACAACAGGGAAGCAAAAGGAAAAGCCCATGGCTATGAGCTTGTCGTCTCGTCTGTCTCACAACACCATGTTACATGTGGAAAGAGTGATTATTCTGAACCACCAAAACCCTCTAATGTGCTAACTGTAACCAGAATGTGCACAGACACCATATTTCCTTTACAAAAGCACAAAAACATAGTTAAGCAACACATTGGAAGTAACACAACTTTGCATGGGGGGGGGGGAATAATCTTCTGAAACACATGATAACATTACGGTGGCCAGGCAGGGTTCTGTCTGACTGGGCCTCCCGCGACCCTGTACTGCTGTGGTAAAGGCAGCGTTTTGCTGTTGAATGTCAGTGATAGACATCACACCTCACTTCCTCTCATTCTCCATCTGGTTCCTGCAGATGTCTCAATCAAGGTAGCATCTGCCTAGTGTCAGTAGTGACTGGGGACATAGTGTACTGTACCAGCTTCTGTAGAAATATGGGATTACTGTGTAATGCTGTTCTCAGCTCAAAGTTTGCAGAGGTAACTGACAATCCAGCGTCACGCCTCAAAAACCCTCACGTTACTTTTCGTGTTGCAAATAGGCCTACTCTTGTTTCCACTTGGCGACAAGTACCAGGTCAAGTTTCTCTCAGTTAGCAGACAACTCTGCTAGAAGTCCCATTCTGTACAATTCTTTCTCTGATAATATAACGAGATGTTCTATACTTTTCCTAAAGTATTTCTCTGCTAACATGGCGTCATGCTAAAAACACAATTTGTACAGTTTGTTTTCGCTAACGTAGCGTCAAGCTACAACCTAATTTAGATAGTTTTCTCTGCTAGCGTAGCATCATGCTAAAAACTCAATTTAGCCAGGACGGCCACCCTATCACACACTCTGCAGGGGGGCCACATTAAAGGTAATGTCTCCCCTTCATCTCATTCTCCCATCTCTCCCTAATGAACTCCCACGGAATTACCACTTTTCAACGCGCTGCGCTTTTATGATTATATTTGTTTATCCATCTCTGATTTCCACCTCTTTCTTTTCACCGGGCACGGGACTTTAATTTTATTGGCCACTGTTAGCGGCGGATGGGCGTTGGGTGCTCGTGAACGGCGGCCGTTTTGAGATTAGCCGATTAGGTTGTTCATCACTCAGGGACCCCCATCGAGCCGACGCTATCGGAGCGCTGGCCAAATCACAACATCTCCAGAAGGCATTCCACTGTAATTGAATGCACAATAATTTCCCCATTAATACATCCCTCATATCGCAGCTTATGCATGAAATGTCCACATTATCTGTTGCGTTTTGTTAATGTCTTGCTCATCTCCAGTGAATTCAATAGGCAGTTGAATGGGGGGAGAGTGAGTGAGTGAGTGAGTGAGAGAGAGAGTGAGTGAGTGAGTGAGTGAGTGAGTGAGTGAGTGAGTGAGTGAGTGAGTGAGTGAGTGAGTGAGTGAGTGAGTGAGTGAGTGAGTGAGTGAGAGAGAGAGAGAGAGTGAGTGGTGAGTGAGTGAGTGAGTGAGTGAGTGAGTGAGTGAGTGAGTGAGTGAGTGAGTGAGTGAGTGAGGCAGGAGGAAAGACTTTACCACTATTTTATTTATCCCTCTTTCTTTCTTGGAGGATGCAGAAGAAAATGTAAGAAAATCGATCACGGTGGAGCGTTGCCGTGGCAGGTTGCCGTGGCGGTTGCCAGGCCAACAGTAACTCACGTAAGTGGCTGATGGTTGACTGTAGCTCCAAGGAGATGATCTGTCATTTTCATTCTGGAGAAAGATTTATTTATTCCTTGTGAGATATGTATTTATTCTCACTCAGTTATTTATTGAAGTGTTAATTAGAAGACTGCAGCATGGGGCCCGGGGACACATTTCATGAGAGGACATCTCACTCTGATATACTGTACTACCACTACTGCACACACATCCTGAAGATCTGGGCCCAGATTCACAAAACCTTCCTTATGAAGAAATGTCTTCTTAACTCCCATTTTTCATTTTAACTATAGACATGAAGAAAGTCAATCAAAGTTGATATTCCGAAAAAAAGTTTGCGGAAATGTTCTTGCAGTATTTCTTATGTTTCTCCTTAAGCAAAAAGTTAAGAAGAAATGTGATTCTTAAAAATAATGTTTTTGGACGAGAGAATAAGCTCATGAAAGCTATTGAACATGTTTAATCTCGCTCCGATCTAGGATGTGTTATATATTCACATACGTGTGCACAAACACACACGTGCACAAACACACACACAAACAAGCACACTATGTCTTTGTGTCTCTTTCTCTCTCTCTCTCTCTCTCTCTCACACACACACACACACACACACACACACACACACACACACACACACACACACACACACACACACACACACACACACACACACACACACACACACACACACACACACACAGACAGACAGAAAATGTAAGCAAAATTTTTGAACAACCACAACTAATATACATGATCCTGTATACAGGTGAAAAAGTCAAACCAAAAAGTGTGTGTGTGTCTGTGTGTTTGACTGCACATGCGGTGTGCACATGCGTTTGTGTGCGAATGTGTGTGTGTACAGGGCACTGTGAGTGAATGTGTGTGGATACAACACCACTCTTAAGCTGTGGAGGCTTGAGCTGAGGATATCAAATACTTCGCTAAAGGTCCAATGCAGCTGTTTTTATCTCAATATCAAATATCATTTCTGGGTAACAATTAAGTACCTTACTGTGATTGTTTTCAATTAAAATGGCCAAAAAGAAACAAAAAAAAGCAATGTCTCAAGGAATAATTTTTCTAGGACTGTCTGAGAGTGGTCTGAAAGGGGAGGGGAAAACTGAAAACTAGCTGTAATTGGCAGAGAGTTTTGGATCTCTGTTTCTAATTGGTCTATTAACTAATGTTTCAAATCTGGTCAGGACGTTTTAGAACCAGATCACAACCAGATTAAGGTGTCTTTTTCATGACGTCTTATTTTGGTTGACACCTGTTTTTTGGTATAAATCTGATTGAACAACTGTCCAGTTATCTAAATGCTAGTCAATAAATAGATACCAATCTACAGTATATAAACATGTGCATAGTGTTTGTGGGCCATGCACCCATTGGATATAAGACACTAGAACCACGACAATTATTTATTTGAGCAGGGTTGCATGATTCAGCTTACCACAGTTGGCAAACATTAGCTGACAGAGCTCACCAAAGCGGGTTAGGGTCTCATATGGCATACTGTACCCGGTCAACACACCGGGCTCTTTCCGAGTCTGGTAGAATCATGTTAGTCTGGTCTCCGGCTAATGGTACTCACTTCAGCTTATCCAGCCCGGTTCATTGTTTTAGGAGTTGGCCCATTTTAGGTTTTATTCGGCAGGTAGTCTCTGTAGTCCTATAGCTATCAAATATGGTCCCTACTTTAGAGAATCTCAGATACTAGAAATGTTTTTGATTTGACTACAGGCCACGGTAGTGTTTGTCATGTCAACGTTGTTATGCTTGCTGTGTGTGTTCTGTGTGAGAGAGAGAGAAGGGGGGAAAGAGATGATGATGATCACAATTACTCACAGAAAAGATTGTCATCATGTCAACATTGTGTCATGCTATCTCTCTGTGTGTGTGTGTGTGTGTGTGTGTGTGTGTGTGTCATTCTAACATTACACCTCTCAACTGCCCATTTCAGTTCTTTATTCTCTTTTTTTTGTTGCAGGATACTTCTAGCTTGGATGGAAGGATGAGGGAACAAAGGAAGGGGTACGTACGTTTTCCAGCCTGCTCACTAAGAAATGTAAATAGCCTATGTTTTTCTGTCTATCTCTCCATCTCTCCGTCTGTCTACCTGACTGCCAGATTGCTGAAGGGCAACATAGTCAATGTACTTGCTAGGCTAAGTCTAACTTAGTAACAACCTTAGGTAATGGTTAATCATGATTTGTCTCTGTCTTTACAGGTCCTGAAACATGTCAATGACCTTATTCGAGGGGAGAATCTCAATTCCATACTCCTCCTCTCTCGTGGCATCATTCTCAAAACCCATTAGAGGAGAAGGTCAGAGGGGAGGAACCTCTGGATTTGTCATCCAATGGGTTTTGAGAAGGAGGTGAGGAGAGAGGACGCGAAGAGTATGCACTTACGAGTGACCTATTTTGCCACATCCCAGGGAAAAGAGAGCAGAACCCCCCCCTCCTTAAGTACATAGTCATTGATAGTAAGTTTTGTGGGCAAAGTGTTTTTTTCTCATTGATACTCTGATTTTCAATGTGTATTGATTCCTGATAAACAGCTTGGTAAGAGCTAGCTTTTTGTTAGCTATGTTGATGATGATCATTAACGTTTTTTTCTTTTCATCAGGTCTCACTGAGAAAAAAGAAATATGCCTCTGACCGCCGTGGTGGAGTAGGACACAAAGTACAGTATGTAGTGCTTGACTTGAGCAGGAGCTCACCAGAGCTGAGTACCGGCACCATTTCTACTGCTTGAGTTCCTGTTCCTCTTATAGAATATTACCTCGAAAGTATTGTGGAGCTCCTGCACCTAAATATAAACAGTAGCAGCACACAAAATGAGTACCGGAACTTATTTCAGTCAAGCACTGACCGTATGTACAAGGAATATGAGCCAGTTGCTCTTTTTTGAAAACATCTCTAGGTATAACTGCCACAAACTTCTTCAACTAGTACAATGGAAATAGTTTTAGCTGAGTCCACAAATTTTCTTCAGGAATTCTATTTACTAGTTTACCTTAAACATTTTACATTGATAACGTTTTAATATGTTCATTCTCTTCACTGCAGATCTGACCCATCACACCACTCTTAAAGAGGGACACTACGCTCCAGATCTGACCCATCACACCACTCTTAAAGAGGGACACTACTCTCCAGATCTGACCCACCACACCACTCTTAAAGAGGGACACTACGCTCCAGATCTGACCCATCACACCACTCTTAAAGAGGGACACTACTCTCCAGATCTGACCCATCACACCACTCTTAAAGAGGGACACTACGCTCCAGATCTGACCCATCACACCACTCTTAAAGAGGGACACTACATTCCAGATCTGACCCATCACACCACTCTGAAAGAGGGACACTACATTCCAGATCTGACCCATCACACCACTCTTAAAGAGGGACACTACGCTCCAGATCTGACCCATCACACCACTCTTAAAGAGAGACACTACGCTCCAGATCTGACCCATCACACCACTCTTAAAGAGAGACACTACGCTCCAGATCTGACCCATCACACCACTCTTAAAGAGGGACACTACACTCCAGATCTGACCCATCACACCACTCTTAAAGAGGGACACTACGCTCCAGATCTGACCCATCACACCACTCTGAAAGAGGGACACAACGCTCCAGACCTGACCCACCACACCACTCTTAAAGAGGGACACTACGCTCCAGATCTGACCCATCACACCACTCTTAAAGAGGGACACAACGTTCCAGATCTGACCCATCACACCACTCTTAAAGAGGGACACTACGTTCCAGATCTGACCCATCACACCACTCTTAAAGAGAGACACTACGCTCCAGATCTGACCCATCACACCACTCTTAAAGAGGGACACTACACTCCAGATCTGACCCATCACACCACTCTTAAAGAGGGACACTACGCTCCAGATCTGACCCATCACACCACTCTGAAAGAGGGACACAACGTTCCAGATCTGACCCACCACACCACTCTTAAAGAGGGACACTACGCTCCAGATCTGACCCATCACACCACTCTTAAAGAGGGACACAACGTTCCAGATCTGACCCATCACACCACTCTTAAAGAGGGACACTACGTTCCAGATCTGACCCATCACACCACTCTTAAAGAGACACTACGCTCCAGATCTGACCCATGACACCACTCTTAAAGAGGGACACTACGTTCCAGATCTGACCCATCACACCACTCTTAAAGAGAGACACTACGCTCCAGATCTGACCCATCACACCACTCTTAAAGAGAGACACTACGCTCCAGATCTGACCCATCACACCACTCTTAAAGAGGGACACTACGTTCCAGATCTGACCCATCACACCACTCTTAAAGAGGGACACTACGCTCCAGATCTGACCCATCACACCACTCTTAAAGAGGGACACCACGTTCCAGATCTGACCCATCACACCACTCTTAAAGAGGGACACTACGCTCCAGATCTGACCCATCACACCACTCTTAAAGAGGGACACCACGTTCCAGATCTGACCCATCACACCACTCTTAAAGAGGGACACTATGCTCCAGATCGCCTTCTGTGCTCAGCGATCCTTGATGAGGATCTACCCCACCACACCACTCATTCATAATGAATCAAATAAAACAATGGGTCTTTACACTGAGTATACAAAACATTAAGAACACCTGCTCTTTCCATGACAGACTGACCAGATGACTCTAGGTGAAAGCTATTATCCCTTATTGATATCACTTGTTAAATCCACTTCAATCACTGTAAATGAACTGGAGGAGACAGGTTAAATAAGGATTTTTAAGGCTTGTGACAATTGAGACACGGATTGTGTATGTTTGCCGTTCAGAGGGTGAATTTAAGAGCCTTTGAACTGGGAACGGTAGTAGGTGCCAGGCACACCGGTTCGTGTAAAGAACTGCAACGCTGCTGGGTATTTCATGCTGTACAATTTCCCGTTTGTATCAAGAATGGTCCACCACCCAAAGGACATCCAGCGAACTTGACACATCTGTGGGAAGCATTGGAGTTAACATGAGCCAGCATCCCTGTGGAAAGCTTTCTGCACCTTGTATGCACCGATTAATTGATGCTGTTCTGAGGGCAAAAGTGTATATACTTTGTGTACCAGTTTCTCCATGCATGTAATGTCTGGGTGAATTCTGAAAAAATTACTATACGCAGATGCGCAAAAAATTGTAACATAGATTTCTTTTTGCCATTGCTTGATCTATATTAAATGTAAGAATACGTTGAAGATTTAAACATTAATTGGTGCCTACAAAAACAAATATACATTTCTAAATATTTTCAATATCCAACTTTATCCTCTGCAATACTTTTTACATTAGGTAATAAGATGTAGTCTGGTCATTACCAGGTTATGATGGGGTCTTAACTTTGACCAGTACATAATATAGCAAATAATATTATAGTGGTCACAATTATTGCCAACTGGTTCATATGGAGGTCAGAAAAATACATACTATTCTACTCAGTAAAAAAATGTGCTTAATCAACCATACTGACGTCTTTTCAACCAGGTTTTACCCACTGGGTTTCGTCATTTTTCTCCCCCTCCTGATACATGCTGCTTCCCCTTCCCCAACACCAAGCCCTGTTCCATGTAATTCAACTCCACCATGGAGTCATGAGCACTTACATGGTCAGATAGATGCCGAAAGACGTTGGCGACAATGATGCTGCATCTATAATATAATTACACTATTTTACTTTGTGTATCTTATTGACTGCAAACTACTGCCTGATAATTTCTCTTTTCTTAGGAGGTTCTGGCTCAAATAAATTGCTAGCCGCTAATGCTAATCGCTAGTTACCTGGCTAGCTAAGCTTGCTAAATGTACTAAGAGTCAGAGCAAACGTAGCTATCTAATACCGCCTTGTACTAGTGCAGGTGTATGCATAGGTAAGCATGTATTTTATGCAATGGTATCTTCTAAATCTGAGAAGAATAGGCGAAGCATGAATATGTTAGCTAGCTAGCCACATGGGGTAAGAAAACATGTAATGCAATATTGAACATCTAGTTTGGGTCTCCTGGAAACACTGACTAACACACAGTCAATCATTTCTCCCTCGCTTATTAATTCATTATATTCCAACTATAGAATTATATTAATCATTATATTTCCATGATTCCAGTTCACCAATTAACTGGGCCTAAATGTTTTGCCGACAACATGCAACTCTGCTTGGCATATTGTGGAAATGATAACAAAAGTGCCGGAAAAGCAGAAATGGATGAAAATGCTAAAAATGACTTTTGTTTGAAGTTGGATTGAACAGTATAAAACAATCAGAATGGAGAAAGACCCATTGAAATCACTTATAGTCTATGTGTTGCCACCCTAAGGTCATGAACTCCTCATAAAGCATATGTCACTTTTATTACTATTATTATTTAAAAACAGAACATACTGTCAAAAATGTGAACGATGTCGTTATATGATATTTTGGCCCAGCCCAAGTAGCATGGCCTCTTCCTCACTGCCACAATGCATTTTCCAATTCTAGATATTAATGGTGCAATTAGAAAAATGCATAATGCAATCAGTACATTGATATTCACATGCACAAAGTAATGATGAATAAGAGAAACGAAATGCAGTATATAGTGCTAATGTGTGTGTGTGTGTGTGTGTGTGTATTTGTGTCCATGTACAGGCCAACTATTTTCTCCGATGAAAACACCAGTCCCTTCCACGGATGACACTCTGAATGCATTATAACCATTAATGAAAAAGGTAATGGGGCATTTTCTTACATATCAATTTAAATTTTTACAATTTGGGCCCACAAATGATGTCTGCCGAGCCAGGCCAATATTATTTTGCTCAGGGAAATAGTTCTAATGTGTTTTATGGACATCAAATGTTGTGAATAATGATGCATCCACAGAATGCAAATCAGATGCCAGTTGATAGGTGGTGATCAACAGTGCCTGCATAAGAGCTTTTTCACACACACACTGAATTGTGTGAAGTGGCAAGATAGAACATCTCCACCGCCACGGCCCAACACACATAAAGTAGATTCACACACACACCACACACACAAACAGATATGCGCACATGAAAGCATCCACACACACACACAAACACTTGTGGTTCATTACCATGCGTAGAGCCACCCCCTGCTGTACAATGTGTTGTCTGGTCTGAGTGTGCTCCTGCTCATCAGCATGGTCTCACACACACTCGGCTAGAACAGACTCTATCTCCTACTCGCACTCTTTTCTAACACTCTTTCCCTTATTTTTCTTACACAGAGAATCTCTTTCTCTCACAGTTTCACTCTCTTCCCCAGCCCTCACTACTGCTCTCTATCAAACAGGAGCAGTACACCCAGACAGTAGACAGCCAGTTCATCAGAAGAGGTCTTGGGAGCTCAGTGTCAACGTGAGTGTCTGATTTGCTTTCTGATGAGTACTCACTGCATCTCAGAGCGTGCTTATCAAACACACACACACACACACACACACACACACACACGCTCTCAGTTACTCACACCTTTCACGTATCTGTCTACCGGTGCCAAAACGACATTGTTACTTTCTGATACATTAAAGAGAAAATATAATCATTTTCTCAGTGGGACATCCATTTACAATCAGGGCTGAGAATCAGTGACGGGGAAGCCATTTTGTTATCCATCCGTCCCCAGGGTGGAGGGTAGAAGGATTGGGCTTTCAAGGTGTACATGTAAATGTAGCAATCATTTGCATGAGATGCATAAACACATTTATACACACACCCACACACACACATACACACAACATACAGTGCCTTCAGAACGTATTCATACCCCTTGACTTATTTAACATTTTGTTGTATTACAGATAGATTTTGTCCCACCCATCTACACACAATACCCCATACTTATAAAGTGAGTATTTTTTGGGTTGCAAAATACAGAAATATCTCATTTACATAAGTATTCACGCCCCTTTGCTATGACACTCCAAATTGAGCTCAGGTGCATCCAATTTCCTTTGATCATCCTTGAGACGTCACGACAACTTGATTGGAGTCCACATGTGGCCAATTCAATTGTTTGGACATGGTTTAGAAAGCAACATCTGTCTCTATAAAGTCCCACAGTTGACAGTGCATGTCAGAGCAGAAACTACCATGAAGTCCAAAACCGGAGGTTGGTGGCACCTTAATTGGGGAGAACAGGCTCGTGGTAATGACTGGAGCTGAATAGGTGGAATGGTATCCAATACATTAAACACATGGTTTCCAGGTGTGTTAATACCATTCCATTTGCTCCGTTCCGGCAAATATTATGAGCCGTTCTCCCATCAGCAGCCTCCTGTGAAGATAAATAGTGATGAGGCAAATGTCTGAGGAAGGTATAAAACCATTTCTAGAGTGTTTAAAGGTTCCAAGAGCACAGTGGTCTCCATCATTGGGAAATTGAAAACACATGTAATTACCCAGAATCTGCCTAAAGCTGGCCGTCCGACCAAACTGAGTAACCAGGCAAGAAGGACCTCAGGGAAGTGACTAAGAACCCAATGACCACTCTGACAGAACTACAGAGTTCCTTGGCTGAGATGAGACAACCTGACAGAAGGACAACCGTCTCTAGGGCACTTTTGAGAGGCAGGGACTGGGAAACTGGTAAGGATAGAGGGAACAATGAATGGAACCAGATACAGGCAAATCCTTGATGAGAACCTGCTTCAGATTGCAAACGACCTTAGACTGGGGGCGAAGATTTTAATTCCAAAAGCACAATGACCCCAAGCATACAGCCGAAGCAACACGGTAATGGCTTCAGAACAAGAATGTTAAAGTCCTTGAGTGGCCCAGCCAAAGCCCAGGTGTGAATTACACTGAAAATGTGTTCACCACTGTTCACAGCCATCTAACTTAACAGAGCTTGAGAAAATCTGCAAGGAAGAATGGGCGAAAATCCCCAAATCCAGATGTGCAAAGTTGACGACTCAAAGCTGTCATTGTCGCCAAAGGTGCTTCTACAAAGTATTGACTCGGGTGTGAATATTTACAAACAATTCTAAAAACATGTTTTCACTTTGTCATTATGGGTTATTGTGTGTAGATGGGTGAGAAATAAAATCGATATAATCCATTTTAAATTCAGGCTGTAACACAACAAAATGTGGAAAAAGTCCAGATGTGTGAATACTTTCTGAAGGCACTGTACACACACATACACACGCTGAGGATATTTAAGGGGTTCAGTCTGATGGTGTTGCAGTGGCAGCCTGTCCATTACGATGTTAGGGGTGGTGCCAAACTTGTGATTGGGCCAACATTTTACATTGCCTTCAGAAAGTTTTCAGACCCCTTGACTTTATTCACATTTTATTACGTTACAGCTTTATTCTAAAATAACCCAAAATCAATCTACACAAAATACAGCAAAATGACAAAGCAAAAACAGGTTTTTAGAAATGTTCGCTAATTTAATTAAAAAAATAATAATAATGAAATATGACATTTCATAAGTATCCAGAGAATCTTGTTTCTCATGGTCTGAGAGTCTTTAGGTGCCTTTCAGCAAACTCCAAGCGTGCTGTCATGTGCCTTTTACTGAGGAATGGCTTCCCTCTGGCTACTACCATAGAGGTCTGATTGGTGGAGTGCTGTAGAGGTGGTTGTCCTTCTGGAAGGTTCCTTCCATCTCCACAGAGGAACTCTAGAGCTCTGTCAGAGTGACCATCAGGTTCTTGGTCACCTCCTTGACCAAGGTCCTTCTCCCCCGTTTGCTCAGATTAGCCTAGGCAGCAAGCTCAAGAAAGAGTCTTGGTGGTTCCAAACTTCTTCAATTTAAGTATGATGGAGGCCACTGTGTTCTTGGGGACCTTCAATGCTGCATAAATATTTTGGTAGCCTTCCCCAGAGTATATATATATACAGTACCAGTCAAAAGTTTGGATACACCTACTCATTCAAGGGTTTTTCTTTATTTTTTACTATTTTATACATTGTAGAATAATAGTGAATACATCAAAACTATGAAATAACATGTAGTAACCAAAGAAGTGTTAAACAAATCAAAATATATTTTCACCTGGAATGCTTTTCCAACCGTCTTGAAGGAGTTCCCACATATGCTGAGCACTTTTCGAAACGCTTGATTGGTTTCTGTAAAAATATTATATAATTTATGGATTACGTTTAAATGTCCATAAAAGTGTTGCTAATTTGTGTACATTTTCTTGTTTCAAAAACAAGCTGTTCAGTTACCTATTAGGCTATTCTCTGCCAACAACAGTTCCATGTGCAGCAGTGGTGATTCTGTTTTTACGTGCAAAAGTGAAATTCTGTAGATGTATTTATGCTGTTGTTCAAATGCACAGATCACAATATATCTTCCCAAAGAAACAACTGGTCATTTGAAAACTTGGTTTAATAATTCTGTCATGCTGCATAATAATTCTGTCATGACCCCCCACTGTTGTGTTCGTGTTTGTGTGAGAGAGATGGCAATACTGAAGGAGAGTTACTGAATGAGAGTCAGGCCAGACTAAAACTAGAGTCCATTATAACGGTTTTCATTATAACAGATATTCAGAGAATATCAGTTGAATTAATTTGCTGTGGAGCTGAGGAATGCAACATGTAACAACACCTCTTCCACATCTCTGAGGGTATGGTGGCATTCTCACTTTCATTACTTCAAATTGCTACTTATTCACTGCCGTGGTCATAGAGACCACATGGATTATGCTATTCTACACCAACAACTGCAAATAAAGTCACCCACAGTTTTCACTTTTTTATTTATTTTCTACCTCTCACCTTTATCTCATTAACCCACTCTCTCTTTACCTCCCTCTCTCTCCTCTCTCCCCCGCTACCAGCGAGTGCTGAGTGTGATGAGCAATAACACAGCACGGTGTTAGCGAGTTAGCTCTACCTGCTATGCTAATATCATTAATCAATAGAGCCCAGATTAGGTTTGCAGTGATTCGGAGGATCCAAGGGTCCCAGCGGTGCACAGGCATTTTTTTCTTCTCCACTAAAAAGCTAATTTGCGAGGCCCCCAAGATGGCCAACCTAATGATGGACAGAGAAGTCTTTCCAGCAAATTTCATGGGGCATGATCCAAAGATAATAGGTTTTCAGCCCCAATGACAATCCAATTACCATGCCAATCAAAGCCGAAGGCATGCCGTCTAATTGTCAGATCTGGCTGTCAGTTTAAAACACTAACATAGCAGGTTTTAGTCCAATGAATCGTATTTTAAACAAGGGTCAATCTACACTTACCTTTGGTAGTAAGGTAAATCCATCTATCTAACTATTCATACTGTCTTTCAATTTGAAATGTCCTGTGTCTCTATAATCTTTTTATTTTCCAGTTATATCATGAATAGTAAAGGAATGTAAATATTTGATCCGTTTATTATTAACTGTATTTTTCACTTTTAGTATGGGCATATGTTGAACATGGTGCTCTAACATACACAGAGACATTTCAGGCAGTGCATTTGAAAGTCATAGCTATGCTGAGACGAGGGGTTCTGCATTTCCTTCCCATGTCTTACACTGAAACTTGCATTTAGAGAAGTATATCCAAAAACTTACACACACACATGCACACGCACACACAAACACACACCCCCACACACACACACAAACACACACCAACAAACAAAAGAGTAGCATCAATAACACAAATGATTAAACATTCATGGCCTTTTCAGTGGAACATCTGCTCTATGCGGGGCTGTAGCCTGAGGGACAGGACGAATCAAGAGGATTTCTCCCAGAGAAGCTCAAGAAAGCAATAAAATGGCGAGAAGACAGCAGGAGAATTACACACACAAACACAGGCTTACACACACACAAATATGGTAAACACAAACTGATAAAGACACAGACACATACACAAACACACACAGTCTGAAAACATGTTGTCAGACATTCTAACACGCTAAACGGTTCATCTCAGGTAGTGACACGTTGTAGTCTCTATTTTGTCCTTTATAAGTAGACTTGTTCAACCATTTAGATTCGACGTCTAGAGAGTTACATAGGCCTAATTGGTCAGATGTTCGAGATGAATTGATCAAGTGCAAGTTGGAAGAGAAAACCAGCAGTGCTGTGGACCTGCTTCCCACTAGCCCTGATCTAGAGAGACTTGGTACCATGGGTTTGGGAGAAGGGTAGTGAAGCAAGTACTTCCTCTTCACATCTCTGAGCACAGCCTCTACATCTCTCCCCTTGACATACACACCTAACTGACTGGACCAGATTAACCACACACCTTCTGTGGAGATAACATCTGTCTCCTAGTTGTCAAGGAATATTAGGCTTTATACATGTATTTAAGAGGCTTCTGTTGTATAGTTCTAGAGTATTAAGCAAAACTCACCACTGAGAGCCCACAATGCACTAGTTAGTCCAAATTTCCACACCGAGGCCGAATCCTAACTCGAGATCTGCTCTCATTTCTCAATGTTGGGGATGTGACTTCGGACAGGTAAAAAAAAAAAAATTGATCACTACTACAAAACCACTATATTGGCATTGTTTGTCCCTGATGTGCAATTTTTCATTTTTGTAACCCTGTTGAATGAGCCCTTAATCTCTAAACCCTCCTAAATCTTTGAGTTACGACCGTGAGGAAGAACACAGCTTGGTGGGAACAGTCCGATGAATTATATAAATTCGCAAAGTTGCTCAGGTCCAGATTTCATTAGCCGCACATTTAGCTGCCTTATATGTTTATTACCGACATGACATAATCTATAAATAACTGCTTAGCGAGCTTGGACGCTAGGCTGGACATTGGGCTTTAATGGTAAGAAGATTCATCAGTAAAACTGACAATGGGTAATAGCAGGCCTGGGTCAATGGCTACAAATTACAGCAGCACAATTACTTCCCATAATTCCTGCGGGTCCAGGGCATTGGGTGGCACAGGGAACATTCGTAATTGTGGTGAAAATGATTCAAATTTGAATGTCACCTAAAATAGCACAAACAACAGTTCTGTGTAACTAACCTCACCCTGTAATTCCCTAAAGGTAGCTTTATCAATGCCTTTCTATCCTATTAACACTGTGTAGAATGGATACAGTCCAGACACTGAATCCAAGAGGCCATTTCTAATCATTTCTCAGCTTAAATTGTCTTGTCCTGTAGGCAGTAGTGTGTCAAATCAATCACACTTCTTTACTTGGACTTTAAGGCATATAACAGAGCAAAGGAGTCATGCCTGTAAGGGGCACAAGACCCTCAGATTTGTCCTGCTGTGAGTGACACACACAGCGTTTGATTTGATTTTAGCTGCCGGTGATGGATAGCACTCGCAGGAGGTATGTTTGTGTATGGATTTGATCAAGCTATGTATTCAATTGACTTCTTCTTGATGAATAAATAAAACAAAAATGTTTAGTTGTTTCTCTGTAATTACTAGCCACCATAATAATGTTATGAAGTTGGGTTTTAGCTAGCCAGCTAGATAGGTTCCCAATCTCCCAACCCCATAACTACTGTAGCTACCAAGCCATTTCAAGCTATCCATCAATTCGAGTAGCTTGTCTAACTACCTAAGCTGGCATGCCTGCTGGCAAGTTTGCTGGACTTTAGAAAAAGCAAGCAATTACAAAATCTACTGAATAAGATTCACATTCCTTTTAATCTTTTACGCAGATTTGATCAGAGATGCAGAGAAGCGCAGCTAGTTTCTTTAAAAAAAGAGGATAGCCAGCTCAAGAGGAAAGCTTATACATGCAAACAATAGTTGGTTTAAACGTAATATGGCATTGTAACCTACAAATACCCAGGTGTCTGGTTAGACTGTAAACTCTCCTTCCAGACTCACATTAAGCATCTCCAAAATTAAATCTAGAATCGGCTTCCTATTTCGCAACAAAGCCTCATTCTCTCATGCTGCTAAACATACACCCGTAAAACTGACTATCCTACCGATCCTTGACTTTGGTGATGTAATTTACAAAATAGCCTCCAACACTCTACTCAGCAAATTGGTTAGAGTCTATCACAGTGCCATCCGTTTTGTCACCAAAGCCCCATATATTACCCACCACTGCGACCTGTATGCCCTCGTTGGTTGTCCCTCGCTTCATACTCGTCGCCAAACCCACCGGCTCCAGGTTATCTATAAGTCTTTGCTAGGTAAAGCCCCACCTTATCTCAGCTCACTGGTCACCATAGCAACACCCACCCGTAGCACACGCTCCAGCAGGTATATTTCACTGGTCACCCCCAAAGCCAACACCACCTTTGGCCGCCTTTCCTTACAGTTCTCTGCTGCCAATGACTGGAACGAATTGCAAAAATCACTGAAGCTGGAGACTTATATCTCCCTCACTAACTTTAAGCATCAGCTGTCAGAGCAGCTTACCGGCCACTGTACCTGTACACAGCCCATTTGTAAATAGCCCATCCAACTACCTCATCCCTATATTTATTTTTGCTCTATTGCACCCCAGTATCTCTACTTGCACATCATCATCTGCACATCTATCACTCCAGTGTTAATGCTAAATTGGAAATAATTTTGCCACTATGGCCTATGTTTTGTCTTACCTCCCTAATCTTGCTACATTTGCACACACTATATATAGATTTTTTTATTGTGTTATTGACTGTACGTTTGTTTATCCCATGTGAAACTCTGTGTTGTTGTTTTATCTTGGCCAGGTCGCAGTTGTAAATGAGAACATGTTCTCAACTGGCCTACCTGGTTAAATCAAGGTGAAATAAAAAATAAATAAAAAATAAAAAACATAATGGGCTGACAGTGTGGCCTGAACACATGATTAACATAGTGGTCTGACAGGATGGCCTGAACACATGATTAACATAGTGGTCTGACAGGATGGCCTGAACACATGATTAACATAGTGGGCTGACAGGATGTCCTGAACACATGATTAACATAGTGGGCTGACAGTGTGGCCTGAACACATGATTAACATAGTGGGCTGACAGGATGGCCTGAACACATGATTAACATAGTGGTCTGACAGGATGGCCTGAACACATGATTAACATAGTGGTCTGACAGGATGGCCTGAACACATGATTAACATAGTGGTCTGACAGGATGGCCTGAACACATGATTAACATAGTGGGCTGACAGGATGTCCTGAACACATGATTAACATAGTGGGCTGACAGGATGGCCTGAACACATGATTAACATAGTGGTCTGACAGGATGGCCTGAACACATGATTAACATAGTGGGCTGACAGGATGGCCTGAACACATGATTAACATAGTGGGCTGACAGGATGGCCTGAACACATGATTAACATAGTGGTCTGACAGTGTGGCCTGAACACATGATTAACATAGTGGGCTGACAGGATGGCCTGAACACATGATTAACATAGTGGTCTGACAGGATGGCCTGAACACATGATTAACATAGTGGTCTGACAGGATGGCCTGAACACATGATTAACATAGTGGGCTGACAGGATGGCCTGAACACATGATTAACATAGTGGCTGACAGGATGGCCTGAACACATGATTAACATAGTGGGCTGACAGGATGGCCTGAACACATGATTAACATAGTGGGCTGACAGGATGGCCTGAACACATGATTAACATAGTGGGCTGACAGGATGGCCTGAACACATGATTAACATAGTGGCTGACAGGATGGCCTGAACACATGATTAACATAGTGGGCTGACAGGATGGCCTGAACACATGATTAACATAGTGGTCTGACAGGATGGCCTGAACACATGATTAACATAGTGGGCTGACAGGATGGCCTGAACACATGATTAACATAGTGGTCTGACAGGATGGCCTGAACACATGATTAACATAGTGGGCTGACAGGATGGCCTGAACACATGATTAACATAGTGGGCTGACAGGATGGCCTGAACACATGATTAACATAGTGGGCTGACAGGATGGCCTGAACACATGATTAACATAGTGGGCTGACAGGATGGCCTGAACACATGATTAACATAGTGGGCTGACAGGATGGCCTGAACACATGATTAACATAGTGGGCTGACAGGATGGCCTGAACACATGATTAACATAGTGGGCTGACAGGATGGCCTGAACACATGATTAACATAGTGGGCTGACAGGATGGCCTGAACACATGATTAACATAGTGGGCTGACAGGATGGCCTGAACACATGATTAACATAGTGGGCTGACAGGATGGCCTGAACACATGATTAACATAGTGGGCTGACAGGATGGCCTGAACACATGATTAACATAGTGGGCTGACAGGATGGCCTGAACACATGATTAACATAGTGGGCTGACAGGATGGCCTGAACACATGATTAACATAGTGGTCTGACAGGATGGCCTGAACACATGATTAACATAGTGGTCTGACAGTGTGGCCTGAACACATGATTAACATAGTGGTCTGACAGGATGACCTGAACACATGATTAACATAGTGGTCTGACAGGATGGCCTGAACACATGATTAACATAGTGGGCAGACAGGATGGCCTGAACACATGATTAACATAGTGGGCTGACAGGATGGCCTGAACACATGATTAACATAGTGGCCTGACAGGATGGCCTGAACACATGATTAACATAGTGGGCTGACAGGATGGCCTGAACACATGATTAACATAGTGGTCTGACAGGATGGCCTGAACACATGATTAACATAGTGGTCTGACAGGATGGCCTGAACACATGATTAACATAGTGGGCTGACAGGATGGCCTGAACACATGATTAACATAGTGGGCTGACAGGATGGCCTGAACACATGATTAACATAGTGGTCTGACAGGATGGCCTGAACACATGATTAACATAGTGGTCTGACA
Source organism: Oncorhynchus nerka (assembly GCF_034236695.1). Lineage (NCBI taxonomy): Eukaryota > Metazoa > Chordata > Actinopteri > Salmoniformes > Salmonidae > Oncorhynchus > Oncorhynchus nerka. The sequence goes on from NC_088405.1 coordinate 30,411,317, forward strand.
GGATGGCCTGAACACATGATTAACATAGTGGTCTGACAGGATGGCCTGAACACATGATTAACATAGTGGTCTGACAGGATGGCCTGAACACATGATTAACATAGTGGGCTGACAGGATGGCCTGAACACATGATTAACATAGTGGGCTGACAGGATGGCCTGAACACATGATTAACATAGTGGTCTGACAGGATGGCCTGAACACATGATTAACATAGTGGTCTGACAGGATGGCCTGAACACATGATTAACATAGTGGGCTGACAGGATGGCCTGAACACATGATTAACATAGTGGGCTGACAGGATGGCCTGAACACATGATTAACATAGTGGGCTGACAGGATGGCCTGAACACATGATTAACATAGTGGGCTGACAGGATGGCCTGAACACATGATTAACATAGTGGGCTGACAGGATGGCCTGAACACATGATTAACATAGTGGGCTGACAGGATGGCCTGAACACATGATTAACATAGTGGGCTGACAGGATGGCCTGAACACATGATTAACATAGTGGGCTGACAGGATGGCCTGAACACATGATTAACATAGTGGGCTGACAGGATGGCCTGAACACATGATTAACATAGTGGTCTGACAGGATGGCCTGAACACATGATTAACATAGTGGTCTGACAGGATGGCCTGAACACATGATTAACATAGTGGTCTGACAGGATGGCCTGAACACATGATTAACATAGTGGTCTGACAGGATGGCCTGAACACATGATTAACATAGTGGGCTGACAGGATGGCCTGAACACATGATTAACATAGTGGGCTGACAGGATGGCCTGAACACATGATTAACATAGTGGTCTGACAGGATGGCCTGAACACATGATTAACATAGTGGTCTGACAGGATGGCCTGAACACATGATTAACATAGTGGGCTGACAGTGTGGCCTGAACACATGATTAACATAGTGGGCTGACAGGATGGCCTGAACACATGATTAACATAGTGGTCTGACAGGATGGCCTGAACACATGATTAACATAGTGGTCTGACAGGATGGCCTGAACACATGATTAACATAGTGGGCTGACAGGATGGCCTGAACACATGATTAACATAGTGGGCTGACAGGATGGCCTGAACACATGATTAACATAGTGGGCTGACAGGATGGCCTGAACACATGATTAACATAGTGGGCTGACAGGATGGCCTGAACACATGATTAACATAGTGGGCTGACAGGATGGCCTGAACACATGATTAACATAGTGGGCTGACAGGATGGCCTGAACACATGATTAACATAGTGGGCTGACAGGATGGCCTGAACACATGATTAACATAGTGGGCTGACAGGATGGCCTGAACACATGATTAACATAGTGGGCTGACAGGATGGCCTGAACACATGATTAACATAGTGGGCTGACAGGATGGCCTGAACACATGATTAACATAGTGGGCTGACAGGATGGCCTGAACACATGATTAACATAGTGGGCTGACAGGATGGCCTGAACACATGATTAACATAGTGGGCTGACAGGATGGCCTGAACACATGATTAACATAGTGGGCTGACAGGATGGCCTGAACACATGATTAACATAGTGGGCTGACAGTGTGGCCTGAACACATGATTAACATAGTGGGCTGACAGGATGGCCTGAACACATGATTAACATAGTGGGCTGACAGGATGGCCTGAACACATGATTAACATAGTGGGCTGACAGGATGGCCTGAACACATGATTAACATAGTGGGCTGACAGGATGGCCTGAACACATGATTAACATAGTGGGCTGACAGGATGGCCTGAACACATGATTAACATAGTGGGCTGACAGTGTGGCCTGAACACATGATTAACATAGTGGGCTGACAGGATGGCCTGAACACATGATTAACATAGTGGGCTGACAGGATGGCCTGAACACATGATTAACATAGTGGGCTGACAGGATGGCCTGAACACATGATTAACATAGTGGGCTGACAGGATGGCCTGAACACATGATTAACATAGTGGGCTGACAGTGTGGCCTGAACACATGATTAACATAGTGGGCTGACAGGATGGCCTGAACACATGATTAACATAGTGGGCTGACAGGATGGCCTGAACACATGATTAACATAGTGGGCTGACAGGATGGCCTGAACACATGATTAACATAGTGGGCTGACAGGATGGCCTGAACACATGATTAACATAGTGGGCTGACAGGATGGCCTGAACACATGATTAACATAGTGGGCTGACAGGATGGCCTGAACACATGATTAACATAGTGGGCTGACAGGATGGCCTGAACACATGATTAACATAGTGGGCTGACAGGATGGCCTGAACACATGATTAACATAGTGGGCTGACAGGATGGCCTGAACACATGATTAACATAGTGGGCTGACAGGATGGCCTGAACACATGATTAACATAGTGGGCTGACAGGATGGCCTGAACACATGATTAACATAGTGGGCTGACAGGATGGCCTGAACACATGATTAACATAGTGGGCTGACAGGATGGCCTGAACACATGATTAACATAGTGGGCTGACAGGATGGCCTGAACACATGATTAACATAGTGGGCTGACAGGATGGCCTGAACACATGATTAACATAGTGGGCTGACAGGATGGCCTGAACACATGATTAACATAGTGGGCTGACAGGATGGCCTGAACACATGATTAACATAGTGGGCTGACAGGATGGCCTGAACACATGATTAACATAGTGGGCTGACAGGATGGCCTGAACACATGATTAACATAGTGGGCTGACAGGATGGCCTGAACACATGATTAACATAGTGGGCTGACAGGATGGCCTGAACACATGATTAACATAGTGGGCTGACAGGATGGCCTGAACACATGATTAACATAGTGGGCTGACAGGATGGCCTGAACACATGATTAACATAGTGGGCTGACAGGATGGCCTGAACACATGATTAACATAGTGGGCTGACAGGATGGCCTGAACACATGATTAACATAGTGGGCTGAATCTTATGACAACAACATGATATTTGTGTATTCCATGATATGTGCCTGTGTTGGTGATGTGTGGTATGATCCCATGTACTGTGTTGTAATGTAGATGTAATATCCTTGGCATGTTAGTGCAGTCAGAATGACTCATTAAAATGACAATTGAGGTATGCTTAGATAACCTACGCAGAAAAATAGACACATTTTTGCATAAAATTAGGCGTAATGATTATGGCTCTAGATTGCAGGAAAAAGCTATTTCAGGTGTTTGAGAAATTCAAAATCCTCCAACTCCCTTCATTCTCACACATTTTGTGCCCCATGTAAAGCAATGGGTCATGCCACCGCTGTATCAGAGCCCTCTAAATAACAGGCTTTGGCCTTGACAGAGAGGCTCATGTGGCGTCCATGTTATTTGTGTGTTTTATGCCATTTGCAGAAGAGCTCAAAGATTTTGTTATAGAAGATAAGTAAGGAGGGACATAACTACACCCCACAAATATATACTGTATGTGGAGTATAGAGGACACAGGTGATTGGACCCATGAGTCCTCATGAGTCATTGATGCACAATCACACACACACACACACACACACACACACACACACACACACACACACACACACACACACACACACACACACACACACACACACACACACACAAACAGACACACACACACACACATACACACACAAAGACACGCACACACACAAACAAACAGACACACACACACAAAGACAAACACACAAACAGACACACGGTGAGCAACAGGACGAGAGGGGCCAGCGTTGATGTGATTAACTCCCTATTGCCAAGCGTGTGCCCAAGAATTAACAGCTTTGCAGTGAGATTCGTCCCACGCCCCTGTCCCCTCTTTCTAAATATGAGTCTAATCACAAATACATAGTGTATAGCTTCAGGGAGAGAGGGAGGGGGTAGAGAGAGACACAGAGATAAGCCAAGAGGTTAAGCTAACAGAAAGGAATAACCTTGATGGAGATCTGCCTGTTTAACATAATTTCACTGGAAAAGTACCCTGACCCTCAAATGATACTCTTTATATTGATTATTTTCAACAATGGGAAATAGCATGGTTGTATTTACTACTTAACCTTTCGCAGCTCTGTCTGTCACTATTCCCAAAAAACAGCCAGAGTAACAGCAATGTGTATGTGTGTGTTTCAATATCCAATGAGGTAAATACTAGGGTATAAGAGTACACACACACCCACACACACACCCACACACACGCACACTTTGTGGTAAAATAGCTCAGAGGCATTTGCCGCCCAGACGCCTTTACCAGAGTTGCAGGCAGAGGAGAGGGGCGGAGAGGAGAGGGAATGTTAACGGTGATGGTAACCAACGGTAACCAACCACAGGGGACTTGGCATTCCGCCGGGCTCACCTCAGAACAGCTGGCTGTTAAACGACCAGGCACAGAGGCATGCATAAATAAAGGAAGGAATTAAAACAAGAGCACTAACGACCATGTTGGTCGTCCATACTTCCCCCGTCCATACACCTCTGATAGATAGATAGATAGATAGATAGATAGATAGATAGATAGATAGATAGATAGATAGATAGATAGATAGATAGATAGATAGATAGATAGATAGATAGATATAGATAGATAGACACACCAACCTGCAGAAATTGATTCAAAAGATCAACCCTGATTGCTGAGTGTGTAAGTGTGCATAACTGTGTGTGTGTTAGCTTGCGTGCGTGCATGTGTCTTTCGTGGGATGCTCTGCCACTGTTTGCCCTGGCACACACCGTCCAAATTGCTGAAGCAAGGAAGCGAGAAACAGAGGGAGGAAGAGAGGGAGTGGGCATAGATAGAGTAACAGAGAGAGAGGGAGTGGGTATAGATAGAGTAACAGAGAGAGAGGGAGTGGGTATAGATAGAGTAATAGAGAGAGGGAGTGGGTATAGATAGAGTAACAGAGAGAGAGAGGGAGTGGGTATAGATAGAGTAATAGAGAGAGGGAGTGGGTATAGATAGAGTAATAGAGAGGGAGTGGGTATAGATAGAGTAATAGAGAGAGGGAGTAGGTATAGATAGAGTAACAGAGAGAGGGAGTGGGTATAGATAGAGTAACAGAGAGAGAGGGAGTGGGTATAGATAGAGTAACAGAGAGAGGGAGTGGGTATAGATAGAGTAACAGAGAGAGAGGGAGTGGGTATAGATAGAGTAACAGAGAGAGGGAGTGGGTATAGATAGAGTAACAGAGAGAGCGGGAGTGGGTATAGATAAGATATAGTAACAGAGAGAGGGAGTGGGTATAGATAGAGTAACAGAGAGAGGGAGTGGGTATAGATAGAGTAACAGAGAGAGAGGGAGTGGGTATAGATAGAGTAACAGAGAGAGGGAGTGGGTATAGATAGAGTAACAGAGAGAGAGGGAGTGGGTATAGATAGAGTAATAGAGAGGGAGTAGGTATAGATAGAGTAACAGAGAGAGGGAGTGGGTATAGATAGAGTAACAGAGAGAGGGAGTGGGTATAGATAGAGTAACAGAGAGGAGTGGGTATAGATAGAGTAACAGAGAGAGGGAGTGGGTATAGATAGAGTAACAGAGAGAGGGAGTGGGTATAGATAGAGTAACAGAGAGAGAGGGAGTGGGTATAGATAGAATAATAGAGAGAGGGAGTAGGTATAGATAGAGTAACAGAGAGAGGGAGTGGGTATAGATAGAGTAATAGAGAGAGGGAGGGTATAGATAGAGTAACAGAGAGAGAGGGAGTGGGTATAGATAGAGTAACAGAGAGAGGGAGTGGGTATAGATAGAGTAAGAGAGAGAGGGAGTGGGTATAGATAGAGTAATAGAGAGAGGGAGTGGGTATAGATAGAGTAATAGAGAGAGGGAGTGGGTATAGATAGAGTAACAGAGAGGAGTGGGTATAGATAGAGTAATAGAGAGAGGGAGTGGGTATAGATAGAGTAACAGAGAGAGGGAGTGGGTATAGATAGAGTAATAGAGAGAGGGAGTGGGTATAGATAGAGTAACAGAGAGGGAGTAGGTATAGATAGAGTAACAGAGAGAGGGAGTGGGTATAGATAGAGTAACAGAGAGAGGGAGTGGGTATAGATAGAGTAATAGAGAGAGGGAGTAGGTATAGATAGAGTAACAGAGAGAGGGAGTGGGTAAAGATAGAGTAACAGAGAGAGAGGGTGGGTATAGATAGAGTAACAGAGAGAGGGAGTGGGTATAGATAGAGTAATAGAGAGAGGGAGTAGGTATAGATAGAGTAACAGAGAGATAGGGAGTGGGTATAGATAGAGTAACAGAGAGAGGGAGTGGGTATAGATAGAGTAACAGAGAGAGAGGGAGTGGGTATAGATAGAGTAACAGAGAGAGGGAGTGGGTATAGATAGAGTAACAGAGAGATAGGGAGTGGGTATAGATAAGATATAGTAACAGAGAGAGGGAGTGGGTATAGATAGAGTAACAGAGAGAGAGGGAGTGGGTATAGATAGAGTAACAGAGAGAGGGAGTGGGTATAGATAGAGTAACAGAGAGAGCGGGAGTGGGTATAGATAAGATATAGTAACAGAGAGAGGGAGTGGGTATAGATAGAGTAACAGAGAGAGGGAGTAGGTATAGATAGAGTAACAGAGAGAGGGAGTGGGTATAGATAGAGTAACAGAGAGAGGGAGTGGGTATAGATAGAGTAACAGAGAGAGGGAGTGGGTATAGATAGAGTAACAGAGAGAGGGAGTAGGTATAGATAGAGTAACAGAGAGAGGGAGTGGGTATAGATAGAGTAACAGAGAGAGGGAGTGGGTATAGATAGAGTAACAGAGAGAGGGAGTGGGTATAGATAGAGTAACAGAGAGAGGGAGTGGGTATAGATAGAGTAACAGAGAGAGGGAGTGGGTATAGATAGAGTAACAGAGAGAGAGGGAGTGGGTATAGATAGAGTAATAGAGAGAGGGAGTAGGTATAGATAGAGTAACAGAGAGAGGAGTGGGTATAGATAGAGTAATAGAGAGGGAGTGGGTATAGATAGAGTAACAGAGAGAGGGAGTGGGTATAGATAGAGTAACAGAGAGAGGGAGTGGGTATAGATAGAGTAATAGAGAGAGGGAGTGGGTATAGATAGAGTAACAGAGAGGGAGTGGGTATAGATAGAGTAACAGAGAGAGGGAGTGGGTATAGATAGAGTAACAGAGAGAGGGAGTGGGTATAGATAGAGTAATAGAGAGAGGGAGTAGGTATAGATAGAGTAACAGAGAGAGGGAGTGGGTATAGATAGAGTAACAGAGAGAGAGGAGTGGGTATAGATAGAGTAACAGAGAGAGAGGAGTGGGTATAGATATAGTAACAGAGAGAGGGGTGGGTATATATAGAGTAACAGAGAGAGGGAGTGGGTATAGATAGAGTAACAGAGAGAGGGAGTGGGTATAGATAGAGTAACAGAGAGGGAGTGGGTATAGATAGAGTAATAGAGAGAGGGAGTGGGTATAGATAGAGTAACAGAGAGAGAGGGAGTGGGTATAGATAGAGTAACAGAGAGAGAGGGTGGGTATAGATAAGATATAGTAACAGAGAGAGGGAGTGGGTATAGATAGAGTAACAGAGAGAGGGAGTGGGTATAGATAGAGTAATAGAGAGAGGGAGTAGGTATAGATAGAGTAATAGAGAGAGGGAGTAGGTATAGATAGACTAACAGAGAGAGGGAGTGGGTATAGATAGAGTAACAGAGAGAGGGAGTGGGTATAGATAGAGTAATAGAGAGAGGGAGTAGGTATAGATAGAGTAACAGAGAGAGGGAGTGGGTATAGATAGAGTAACAGAGAGAGAGGGAGTGGGTATAGATAGAGTAACAGAGAGAGAGGGAGTGGGTATAGATAGAGTAATAGAGAGAGGAGTGGGTATAGATAGAGTAACAGAGAGAGAGGGAGTGGGTATAGATAGAGTAACAGAGAGAGGGAGTGGGTATAGATAGAGTAACAGAGAGAGAGGAGTGGGTATAGATAGAGTAACAGAGAGAGGGAGTGGGTATAGATAGAGTAACAGAGAGAGCGGGAGTGGGTATAGATAAGATATAGTAACAGAGAGAGGGAGTGGGTATAGATAGAGTAACAGAGAGAGGGAGTGGGTATAGATAGAGTAATATAGAGAGGGAGTGGGTATAGATAGAGTAACAGAGAGAGAGGGAGTGGGTATAGATAGAGTAACAGAGAGAGGGAGTGGGTATAGATAGAGTAACAGAGAGAGAGGAGTGGGTATAGATAGAGTAATAGAGAGAGGGAGTGGGTATAGATAGAGTAACAGAGAGAGGGAGTGGGTATAGATAGAGTAACAGAGAGAGGGAGGGTATAGATAGAGTAATATAGAGAGGGAGTGGGTATAGATAGAGTAACAGAGAGAGAGGGAGTGGGTATAGATAGAGTAACAGAGAGAGGGAGTGGGTATAGATAGAGTAACAGAGAGAGAGGGAGTGGGTATAGATAGAGTAACAGAGAGGGAGTGGGTATAGATAGAGTAATAGAGAGAGGGAGTGGGTATAGATAGAGTAACAGAGAGAGGGAGTGGGTATAGATAGAGTAATAGAGAGAGGGAGTGGGTATAGATAGAGTAACAGAGAGGGAGTGGGTATAGATAGAGTAATAGAGAGAGGGAGTGGGTATAGATAGAGTAACAGAGAGAGGGAGTGGGCATAGATAGAGTAATAGAGAGAGGGAGTAGGTATAGATAGACTAACAGAGAGAGGGAGTGGGTATAGATAGAGTAACAGAGAGAGAGGGAGTGGGTATAGATAGAGTAACAGAGAGAGGGAGTGGGTATAGATAGAGTAACAGAGAGAGAGGGAGTGGGTATAGATAGAATAATAGAGAGAGGGAGTAGGTATAGATAGAGTAACAGAGAGAGGGAGTGGGTATAGATAGAGTAATATAGAGAGGGAGTGGGTATAGATAGAGTAACAGAGAGAGAGGGAGTGGGTATAGATAGAGTAACAGAGAGAGGGAGTGGGTATAGATAGAGTAACAGAGAGAGAGGGAGTGGGTATAGATAGAGTAATAGAGAGAGGGAGTGGGTATAGATAGAGTAACAGAGAGAGGGGGTGGGTATAGATAGAGTAACAGAGAGGGAGTGGGTATAGATAGAGTAATAGAGAGAGGGAGTGGGTATAGATAGAGTAACAGAGAGAGGGAGTGGGTATAGATAGAGTAATAGAGAGAGGGAGTGGGTATAGATAGAGTAACAGAGAGGGAGTAGGTATAGATAGAGTAACAGAGAGAGGGAGTGGGTATAGATAGAGTAACAGAGAGAGGGAGTGGGTATAGATAGAGTAATAGAGAGAGGGAGTAGGTATAGATAGAGTAACAGAGAGAGGGAGTGGGTAAAGATAGAGTAACAGAGAGAGAGGGAGTGGGTATAGATAGAGTAACAGAGAGAGGGAGTGGGTATAGATAGAGTAATAGAGAGAGGGAGTAGGTATAGATAGAGTAACAGGGAGAGGGAGTGGGTATAGATAGAGTAACAGAGAGAGAGGGAGTGGGTATAGATAGAGTAACAGAGAGAGAGGGAGTGGGTATAGATAGAGTAATAGAGAGAGGGAGTGGGTATAGATAGAGTAACAGAGAGATAGGGAGTGGGTATAGATAGAGTAACAGAGAGAGGGAGTGGGTATAGATAGAGTAACAGAGAGAGAGGGAGTGGGTATAGATAGAGTAACAGAGAGAGGGAGTGGGTATAGATAGAGTAACAGAGAGAGCGGGAGTGGGTATAGATAAGATATAGTAACAGAGAGAGGGAGTGGGTATAGATAGAGTAACAGAGAGAGGGAGTGGGTATAGATAGAGTAACAGAGAGAGAGGGAGTGGGTATAGATAGAGTAACAGAGAGAGGGAGTGGGTATAGATAGAGTAACAGAGAGAGAGGGAGTGGGTATAGATAGAGTAATAGAGAGAGGGAGTAGGTATAGATAGAGTAACAGAGAGAGGGAGTGGGTATAGATAGAGTAACAGAGAGAGGGAGTGGGTATAGATAGAGTAACAGAGAGAGGGAGTGGGTATAGATAGAGTAACAGAGAGAGGGAGTGGGTATAGATAGAGTAACAGAGAGAGGGAGTGGGTATAGATAGAGTAACAGAGAGAGAGGGAGTGGGTATAGATAGAGTAATAGAGAGAGGGAGTGGGTATAGATAGAGTAACAGAGAGAGAGGGAGTGGGTATAGATAGAGTAACAGAGAGAGAGGGAGTGGTTATAGATAGAGTAACAGAGAGGGAGTGGGTATAGATAGAGTAATAGAGAGGGAGGGAGTGGGTATAGATAGAGTAACAGAGAGAGAGGGAGTGGGTATAGATAGAGTAACAGAGAGAGAGGGAGTGGGTATAGATAGAGTAACAGAGAGAGAGGGAGTGGGTATAGATAGAGTAACAGAGAGAGGGAGTGGGTATAGATAGAGTAATAGAGAGAGGGAGTGGGTATAGATAGAGTAACAGAGAGATAGGGAGTGGGTATAGATAGAGTAACAGAGAGAGGGAGTGGGTATAGATAGAGTAACAGAGAGAGAGGGAGTGGGTATAGATAGAGTAACAGAGAGAGGGAGTGGGTATAGATAGAGTAACAGAGAGAGCGGGAGTGGGTATAGATAAGATATAGTAACAGAGAGAGGGAGTGGGTATAGATAGAGTAACAGAGAGAGGGAGTGGGTATAGATAGAGTAACAGAGAGAGAGGGAGTGGGTATAGATAGAGTAACAGAGAGAGGGAGTGGGTATAGATAGAGTAACAGAGAGAGAGGGTGGGTATAGATAGAGTAATAGAGAGAGGGAGTAGGTATAGATAGAGTAACAGAGAGAGGAGTGGGTATAGATAGAGTAACAGAGAGAGGGAGTGGGTATAGATAGAGTAACAGAGAGAGGGAGTGGGTATAGATAGAGTAACAGAGAGAGGGAGTGGGTATAGATAGAGTAACAGAGAGAGGGAGTGGGTATAGATAGAGTAACAGAGAGAGAGGGAGTGGGTATAGATAGAGTAATAGAGAGAGGGAGTAGGTATAGATAGAGTAACAGAGAGAGGGAGTGGGTATAGATAGAGTAATATAGAGAGGGAGTGGGTATAGATAGAGTAACAGAGAGAGAGGGAGTGGGTATAGATAGAGTAACAGAGAGAGGGAGTGGGTATAGATAGAGTAATAGAGAGAGGGAGTGGGTATAGATAGAGTAACAGAGAGGGAGTGGGTATAGATAGAGTAATAGAGAGAGGGAGTGGGTATAGATAGAGTAACAGAGAGAGGGAGTGGGTATAGATAGAGTAATAGAGAGAGGGAGTAGGTATAGATAGAGTAACAGAGAGAGGGAGTGGGTATAGATAGAGTAACAGAGAGAGAAGGAGTGGGTATAGATAGAGTAACAGAGAGAGGGAGTGGGTATAGATAGAGTAACAGAGAGAGAGGGGGTGGGTATAGATAGAGTAACAGAGAGAGGGAGTGGGTATAGATAGAGTAACAGAGAGAGAGGGAGTGGGTATAGATAAGATATAGTAACAGAGAGAGGGAGTGGGTATAGATAGAGTAATAGAGAGAGGGAGTGGGTATAGATAGAGTAACAGAGAGAGAGGGAGTGGGTATAGATAGAGTAACAGAGAGAGGGAGTGGGTATAGATAGAGTAATAGAGAGAGGGAGTGGGTATAGATAGAGTAACAGAGAGAGAGGGAGTGGGTATAGATAGAGTAACAGAGAGAGAGGGAGTGGGTATAGATAAGATATAGTAACAGAGAGAGGGAGTGGGTATAGATAGAGTAACAGAGAGAGGGAGTGGGTATAGATAGAGTAATAGAGAGAGGGAGTAGGTATAGATAGAGTAATAGAGAGAGGGAGTAGGTATAGATAGACTAACAGAGAGAGGGAGTGGGTATAGATAGAGTAACAGAGAGAGGGAGTGGGTATAGATAGAGTAATAGAGAGAGGGAGTAGGTATAGATAGAGTAACAGAGAGAGGGAGTGGGTATAGATAGAGTAACAGAGAGAGAGGGAGTGGGTATAGATAGAGTAACAGAGAGAGAGGGAGTGGGTATAGATAGAGTAATAGAGAGAGGGAGTGGGTATAGATAGAGTAACAGAGAGAGAGGGAGTGGGTATAGATAGAGTAACAGAGAGAGGGAGTGGGTATAGATAGAGTAACAGAGAGAGAGGGAGTGGGTATAGATAGAGTAACAGAGAGAGGGAGTGGGTATAGATAGAGTAACAGAGAGAGCGGGAGTGGGTATAGATAAGATATAGTAACAGAGAGAGGGAGTGGGTATAGATAGAGTAACAGAGAGAGGGAGTGGGTATAGATAGAGTAATATAGAGAGGGAGTGGGTATAGATAGAGTAACAGAGAGAGAGGGAGTGGGTATAGATAGAGTAACAGAGAGAGGGAGTGGGTATAGATAGAGTAACAGAGAGAGAGGGAGTGGGTATAGATAGAGTAATAGAGAGAGGGAGTGGGTATAGATAGAGTAACAGAGAGAGGGAGTGGGTATAGATAGAGTAACAGAGAGAGGGAGTGGGTATAGATAGAGTAATATAGAGAGGGAGTGGGTATAGATAGAGTAACAGAGAGAGAGGGAGTGGGTATAGATAGAGTAACAGAGAGAGGGAGTGGGTATAGATAGAGTAACAGAGAGAGAGGGAGTGGGTATAGATAGAGTAACAGAGAGGGAGTGGGTATAGATAGAGTAATAGAGAGAGGGAGTGGGTATAGATAGAGTAACAGAGAGAGGGAGTGGGTATAGATAGAGTAATAGAGAGAGGGAGTGGGTATAGATAGAGTAACAGAGAGGGAGTGGGTATAGATAGAGTAATAGAGAGAGGGAGTGGGTATAGATAGAGTAACAGAGAGAGGGAGTGGGCATAGATAGAGTAATAGAGAGAGGGAGTAGGTATAGATAGACTAACAGAGAGAGGGAGTGGGTATAGATAGAGTAACAGAGAGAGAGGGAGTGGGTATAGATAGAGTAACAGAGAGAGGGAGTGGGTATAGATAGAGTAACAGAGAGAGAGGGAGTGGGTATAGATAGAGTAACAGAGAGAGGGAGTGGGTATAGATAGAGTAACAGAGAGAGAGGGAGTGGGTATAGATAAGATATAGTAACAGAGAGAGGGAGTGGGTATAGATAGAGTAATAGAGAGAGGAGTGGGTATAGATAGAGTAACAGAGAGAGAGGAGTGGGTATAGATAGAGTAACAGAGAGAGGGAGTGGGTATAGATAGAGTAATAGAGAGAGGGAGTGGGTATAGATAGAGTAACAGAGAGAGAGGGAGTGGGTATAGATAGAGTAACAGAGAGAGAGGGAGTGGGTATAGATAAGATATAGGAACAGAGAGAGGGAGTGGGTATAGATAGAGTAACAGAGAGAGGGAGTGGGTATAGATAGAGTAATAGAGAGAGGGAGTAGGTATAGATAGAGTAATAGAGAGAGGGAGTAGGTATAGATAGACTAACAGAGAGAGGGAGTGGGTATAGATAGAGTAATATAGAGAGGGAGTGGGTATAGATAGAGTAACAGAGAGAGAGGGAGTGGGTATAGATAGAGTAACAGAGAGAGGGAGTGGGTATAGATAGAGTAACAGAGAGAGAGGGAGTGGGTATAGATAGAGTTATAGAGAGAGAGGGAGTGGGTATAGATAGAGTAACAGAGAGGGAGTGGGTATAGATAGAGTAATAGAGAGGGAGGGAGTGGGTATAGATAGAGTAACAGAGAGAGAGGGAGTGGGTATAGATAGAGTAACAGAGAGAGAGGGAGTGGGTATAGATAGAGTAACAGAGAGAGAGGGAGTGGGTATAGATAGAGTAACAGAGAGAGGGAGTGGGTATAGATAGAGTAATAGAGAGAGGGAGTGGGTATAGATAGAGTAATAGAGAGAGGGAGTAGGTATAGATAGAGTAACAGAGAGATGGAGTGGGTATAGATAGAGTAACAGAGAGAGGGAGTGGGTATAGATAGAGTAACAGAGAGAGAGGGAGTGGGTATAGATAGAGTAACAGAGAGAGAGGGAGTGGGTATAGATATAGTAACAGAGAGAGGGAGTGGGTATAGATAGAGTAACAGAGAGAGAGGGAGTGGGTATAGATAGAGTAACAGAGAGAGAGAGAGGGAGTGGGTATAGATAGAGTAACAGAGAGAGAGGGAGTGGGTATAGATAGAGTAACAGAGAGAGAGGGAGTGGGTATAGATAGAGTAATAGAGAGAGGGAGTGGGTATAGATAGAGTAACAGAGAGAGAGGGAGTGGGTATAGATAGAGTAACAGAGAGAGAGGGAGTGGGTATAGATAGAGTAATAGAGAGAGGGAGTGGGTATAGATAGAGTAACAGAGAGAGGGAGTGGGTATAGATATAGTAACAGAGAGAGGGAGTGGGTATAGATAGAGTAACAGAGAGAGGGAGTGGGTATAGATAGAGTAACAGAGAGAGAGGGAGTGGGTATAGATAGAGTAATAGAGAGAGGGAGTGGGTATAGATAGAGTAACAGAGAGAGGGAGTGGGTATAGATATAGTAACAGAGAGAGGGAGTGGGTATAGATAGAGTAACAGAGAGAGAGGGAGTGGGTATAGATAGAGTAACAGAGAGAGAGGGAGTGGTTATAGATAGAGTAATAGAGGGGCTCTACCTTTGTCCATTTCCACTTTTAAATTACTGTTATTACCCTATAAAACTACATCTACCTCAAAGCCTATTTCCCCTCAGGAGACTGAAAAGATTTGGGTCCTCAGATCCTCTACAGCTACAGAAGTTCTACAGCTGCACCATCGAGAGCATCCTGATTGGTTGCATCACTGCCTGGTATGGCAACTGCTCGGCCTCCGACTTCAAGGCACTACAGAGTAGAGGTCGGACGACTATGATTTTTCAAAGCCGATACCGATTATTGGAGGACAAAAAAAGCCGATACCGATTAATCGGACGATTTTTTAAATGTATTTCTAATAATGACAATTACAACAATACTGAATGAACACTTATTTTAACTTAATATAATACATCAATAAAATCAATTTAGCCTCAAATAAATAATGAAACATGTTCAATTTGGTTTAAATAATGCAAAAACAAAGTGTTGGAGAAGAAAGTAAAAGTGCAATATGTGCCATGTAAGAAAGCTCACGTTTAAGTTCCTTGCTCAGAACATGAGAACATATGAAAGCTGGTGGTTCCTTTTAACATGAGTCTTCAATATTCCCAGGTAAGAAGTTTTAGGTTGTAGTTATTATAGGAATTATAGGAATTATAGGACTATTTCTCTCTATATTTGTAATACATTTGTATTTCATATACCTTTGACTATTGGATGTTCTTATAGGCACTTTAGTATTGCCAGTGTAACAGTATAGCTTCTGTACCTCTCCTCGCTCCTACCTGGGCTCGAACCAGGAACACAATGATAACAGCCACCCTCGAAGCAGCGTTACCCATGCAGAGCAAGGGGAACAACTACTCCAAGTCTCAGAGCGAGTGATGTTTGAAACGCTATTAGCGCGCACCCCGCTAACTAGCTAGCCATTTCACATCACATCGTTACACCAGCCTAATCTCGGGAGTTGACAGGCTTGAAGTCATAAACAGCAGAGCTGCTGGCAAAACGCACGAAAGTGCTGTTTGAATGAATGCTTATGAGCCTGCTGGTGCCTACCATCGCTCAGTCAGACTGCTCTATCAAATCATAGACTTAATTATAACATAATAACACACAGAAATGCGAGCCTTAGGTCATTAATATGGTAGAATCCGGAAACTATCATCTCGAAAACAAGACGTTTATTCTTTCAGTGAAATACGGAACCGTTCGGTATTTTATCTAATGGGTGGCATCCATCGGTCTAAATATTCTTGTTACATTGCACAACCTTCAATGTTATGTCATAATTACGTCAAATTCTGGCAAATTAGTTCGCAATGAGCCAGGCGGCCCAAACTGTTGCATATACCCTGACTCTGCGTGCAATGAACGCAAGAGAAGTGACACAATTTCAGCTGGTTAATATTGCCTGCGAACCTGGATTTCTTTTAGCTAAATATGCAGGTTTAAAAAGATACACTTCTGTGTATTGATTTTAAGAAAGGCATTGATGTTTATGGTTAGGTACACGTTGGAGCAACGACAGTCCTTTTTCGCAAATGGCACTGCATCGATTATATACAACGCTGGACACGCTAGATAAACTAGTAATATCATCAACCATGTGTAGTTATAACTAGTGATTATGAAGGATTAAGTTTAAGGATTCCATAGCCGCAGGCAGAACAGTTGATTGCAAGATTGAATCCCTGAGCTGACAAGGTAAAAAAAATCTGTCGTTCTACCCCTGAACAAGGCAGTTAACCCACCGTTCATAGGCCATCATTGAAAATAAGAATATGTTCTTAACTGACTTGCCTAGTTAAATAAAGATTAAATAATATATATATATATATATATATATTTTTTTAAATCGGCATCCAAAATTACCGATTTCCGATTGTTATGGAAACTTGAAATGGGCCCTAATTAATAGGCCATTCCGATGAATCGGTCGACCTCTACTACAGAGGGTAGGTCGTATGGCAGAACATCACTGGGGCCAAGCTTCCTGCCATCCAGGACCTCTATACCAGGCGGTGTCAGAAGAAGGCCCAACAAATGGTCAAATATTCCAGCCACCCTAGTCGTAGACTGTTCTCTCTGCTACTGCATGGCAAGAGGTATCAGAGCGCCAAGTCTAAGTCCAAAAGGCTTCTTAACAGCTTCTACTCCCAAGCCCTAAGACTCTTGAACAGGTAATCAAATGGCTACCCAGACTATTTGCATTGTCCCCCTCCCCTTTTACGCTGCTGCTACTCTCTGTTATGTATCTATGCATAGTCACTTTACCTCTACCTACATGTACATATTACCTCAATTACCTCCACTAACCTGTGGCCCCGCACATTGACTCTGTACCGGTATCCGCTGTATAAATCCTCACTACTGTTATTTTACTGCTGCTCCTTAGTTCTTATTATTTTTTACTTATCTATTTTTTACTTTTATTTTTCTTAAAACTGCATTGTTTCGCTATAAAGTCTACACTTGTTGTATTCGGCGCATGTGACAACTACAATTTGATTTGATTTGTTCTACTTCAACTTTCCCTGCATTGTCTAGCTCAATTTAGTTCTTCCTGGAGTATGAATGTGAACTAGGGCAAGACAGTCTAGTAATTGACCAATCCCACAAACCCGTTTTACCACAGGAAATAGTTGTCTATTTGACAACATGGATAGTCAGAAATATCATCAATATTTGTAGGCTTCCAATAGACAGGAGAAATAGGGAGACTATGGTTTACAGTTGTCTGAACAGTTGTTTTTCTCAATGAACATCCACTGTTGTTCTGGTTTTGTGTTATTTTATTATTTTGGGCCTATACACACAGTATGTCAACTGAAGGATGCATGAAATTATGTTTTGTGCTTCTGTTAATGCCTTTCAAATTGTCTCCAAGTGGATAAATAAAGTAGTGTATATATTTTTTTACAACAGACAAAAACAATAAACAACAACGTTTTACATGCATACATTTCCAAAAACAATAAACAACAACGTTTTACATGCATACATTTCCAAAAACAATAAACAACAAAGTTTTACATGCATACATTTCCAAAAACAATAAACAACAACGTTTTACATGCATACATTTCCAAAAACAATAAACAACAACGTTTTACATGCATACATTTCCAAAAACAATAAACAACAAAGTTTTACATGCATACATTTCCAAAAACAATAAACAACAACGTTTTACATGCATACATTTCCAAAAACAATAAACAACAACGTTTTACATGCATACATTTCCAAAAACAATAAACAACATTATGCATTTTGTTTCTCATTCACCGCAACTATACAATCCAACTTCAAATCATCATTTGTTCTTCTCTGGGATTGGCTGGAGGATCGGCTAGGGAATACATAGCAATTCCTTCGCATAGTTCTCCATATTTCGCACTAATGTCCATATGTTTCCATTTAGGCCACATTTCTGGCTCCGTTTGATAAGAGAGAGAGTTGATGTAATTACATGTGCATTATGCCGTGGATAAATTAGTCACTGATATAAAGAACAACCAACTTTTCTACCGAAAAAACAATGATATTTCATTAGGAAATCATTTGCTGCAGTTACAGTACAATTTCCTAAAATACTGAAAAAGTACTACTGAAACAATGTATACTCAACAAAACAATCCTACAGTAACGTATGTAACAGGATGTACCCACAGTGAGCCTGCCTATGTAACGACAGAACCACAGAACCAGCATTACTTCATTTAAAGTAGGACCAACCAATAGATAGAGTACATGCAATACTTTCTTCTATAAGCTATTGTCCTCCTTTCTAAGACAAGCAAATCTATTAAGAGAGAACATGAATTAACACTAAAGCTATTTAGTCTTTATCAAACAGAGAAGACTTAAAGCTAGAAGCACTCAGGTTGAAATGACCTAAAATGTCAATTAACTCATTATCATTAGGTTTGCTATTCAAATTACCATTCGTTTTAACCATTCAAATTATCGTTGGTCTCAGAGTTGAAAAAAGAATGAGATCGTTTTTCTTTTTGTGTAATAGTCTGACATCTCTCCCTTTAGACCTTTACCGAGTGATTTCTGAGGTATTATATTCATGAGGGGTTTCAGTAATTGGATTAAATTGGTTCCAGAATGTAGCAATTTATATTATAATATCCCATTACTTCTAATACTGTTCTTAATTAATTAGCCTGTTTTTTTTTATTCTGATGTGTGGTAGTTGGCTCATGAGGAGACCAGTTTGAGTTGCTATAGTGTCACACAGATACTCCTGGACACAGTAGCAAAAAAACATTCACACTCATCACACGCTCTTACAAGCACACACGTTCTATCCCTGTTTCTGTACACACTGGTAGCCTGCTTATAAAGAGTTGCCATGGTCGAAATGTTCTTATAGCTCAAGCTCAGTTCTTATTGGTTTCTGTTCCATAATATGGCACACCACAGCCAAGAAGATGGTGGCAGGTTGGGGGTGGCATGGGAGGTGTGTGTGTGTGTGTGTGTGTGTGTGTGTGTGTGTGTGTGTGTGTGTGTGTGTGTGTGTGTGTGTGTGTGTGAGTGTGTGTGTGTGTGTGTGTGTGCGTGCGTGCGTGCACGTATGTGTGTGTCTCATGGGAGTTAGTGGGTAGAAGTAGCCAGTGTGTGGGTGGAATGAGAAGCCCTAACTGAGCAGAGTTCAATATCAATATCCTCATCATCACCTGTCCCTCCTCCATCTCCTTTGTATGATTTGCTTTTAATATGTGAAAGTAATTATCCTTTGTTCATAACAAATTAATACAATTTTATCACCATTTCCATATGCAAATCTATTTTAATCAAGTAAATGAAAAAAAAAATGGGAAAAAAAACGATACTCTGCAATGTGAAGCCTGCAGGCTAAGAGTCGATGCTGTGTGTGGGTGGTTGTGGGAGAGTGTGTGCTAGTGCACCTGTACAGTATATCTAATTCACAGTGTGTGTGGATGTGTGAATGTTTAGCATGTCGAGAAAAGACTGAAAGATCAAAGGGAAAGAAAGGGAAGATTGTCCTACCAAGACGCTTGGAAGTAAATAAAGTTGCTGAGTATATAAATAAAGTGGACGGTGTGCCAATGTGTATAATTATTTTGTTTTCTGATGTGGCACCCATGAATAATTACCTATAGCTGTTACCCCTACAGCCATCTAACAAGCTGCCACCTCAAACACATGATCAATATTTAATAAAGCTGCATAATGACGGCGCTGCTGTTCAAAGAAGAATGCAGGGAACAAAGGCTGTATGTCTCTTTCATACCTGATGACTGGCTGTGTATTGACACATGATACTCAGTGGCAGAAGATAAGGTATTTAACTCTTAAGTTTTGCTTCAACTCTCCATTGCAAACCACAAAACATCTATTTGGAGTCAGTCAATTGAAGAAGCCAATTGAAATTCCCGTTTAGAAATGGAAAGATCCTTGAGAATAAATGGCACGTTGCAATTTTAGAATTGTAGTCTCAAATCATCTCTTGAAGTGACTGAATTAAATTGCAATTCACTTCAAACCCATTTTATTCCCTACAGGTGGCATCTCCTATAAAACCCTCGTCTCTCGACCGACTGTTGAGGCGGAATCGCTGCGCTACCTGACGTAAGACAATGCCTCAATCCTGAACACTAGATGCCACTCCTGAATGCCAGATATACAGTAGCATAACACTAGCTTAGCGTAGCATAGCATAGCATTGAACAGTTTAGCATAGCATAGCTGCTCCCTCTGAAAATGTCTTCCCCACCACCAGTGGGGCTCTTCCCTAGAGATGAGTGACAGACCTTTGGGTTCTTTGGATTCTTCAGCCGATATATCCATGTGAAGAAGTGGCAAGGCTTGTCATTAACTTTTTTAGCCACTTGTCCTGTAGGCTACACTCTGCCTATTGGCTTTTTTGCATATTCAAACCTGTCGTAAAATATAACAATGAGCCTTTAAAGCTCTCCTGGAGGATGGTTGGCCACCCTTGGCAGCCTATCAAATATTGCAACATCACAATTACAACCAAATATCAAATAATGTATTCATAAAATCATTCTCAGGGCTAGGCTAGGCTACTTTGAAAGAAGGCAGGACATGCTTTATAAACTGACAAACGTTCAGGTTATAAACAATTACATTTATGGTTAAATAGTTTCAAAATGCTGACCACTACTCGCTCAGATTCAAGGTGGGTGATCTGCGTTGTGCCACAGGCACTGTCCTTCACTCCCAGGTCTTGTGACAATTTGATCTGAATGAACCGTGCATTGAGTAGTCGACAGAATCAAGCCTTTAGATGTTCATGTTAATTATCCTTCATTATATTTGTCAAACATGACTGGCGTTTAGCCTACATTTATGTCATTAAAAGTCTCATTAAAGTTTGGCTACATTTTAAAGTTTGGTGACTCCTGCATGTCAGCATCGGTTTGGACATGAGGCTGTTGTCATGTCCTGACCTTAGTTCCTTTTTTATGTATCTATTTTGGTTTGGTCAGGACGTGAGTTGCGGGTGGGCATTCTATGTTTTGTTCTATGTTTTGTATTTCTGGTTTTGGCCTGGTATGGTTCCCAATCAGAGGCAGCTGTCAATCGTTGTCTCTGATTGAGAACCATACTTATGTAGCCTGTTCCCACCTGTGTTTGTGGATAGTTGTTTTCTGTCTCTGTGTCTGCACCAGACAGAACTGTTTCCTGTTTTGTGTTGTGTCACCTGATAGGACTGTTTCGATTTTCGTTGTTTCACTTGTGTTATTTTGTATTCAGTGTTCAGTTGTAATAAATTTAACATGGACACGTACCACGCTGCAGTTTGGTCCGATTGTCACGCCCTGTGACTAGGGTGGGCATTCTATGTTCCTTTTTCTATGTTTTTGTATTTCTTTGTTTTTGGCCGGCTATGGTTCTCGATCAGGGATAGCTGTCTATCGTTGTCTCTGATTGAGAACCATACTTAGGTAGCTCTTGCCCACATGGGTTTTGTGGGTAGTTTGCTTTCGGTTTTTGTGTCTGCACCAGACAGAACTGTTTCGGTTGTTCTTGTTTTGTTAATCAGTGTTCAGTTCCAATATTAAAAGGATGAACGCGTACCACACTGCACCTTGGTCCTCAACTTCTTCCACCAACAGCCGTTACACCGATCTTTCATATTCCTGTCCCTCAGATGAAGAGGATCGTTATAGCTGTAGGCAATACGCCACAACGCGAGGTGTGAGGACACTAATTTAGATGCTGAACCTGAGAGTTACATACTTTAAGCCCTAGTGTATATTTAATGAGTGAGCAAATGTTGTGCTTCCACCTCGCTCTGCAGCTACAACATACATTAACGTGACTGTCAAACTCCACTACCCTATCCCTACTGTCAGACTACCCTATCCCTACTGTCAGACTACCCTATCCCTACTGTCAGACTACCCTATCCCTACTGTCAGATTACCCTATCCCTACTGTCAAACTCCACTACCCTATCCCTACTGTCAGACTACCCTATCCGTACTGTCAGACTACCCTATCCCTACTGTCAAACTCCACTACCCTATCCGTACTGTCAGACTACCCTATCCCTACTGTCAAACTCCACTACCCTATCCGTACTGTCAGACTACCCTATCCCTACTGTCAGACTACCCTATCCGTACTGTCAGACTACCCTATCCCTACTGTCAGACTACCCTATCCCTACTGTCAAACTCCACTACCCTATCCGTACTGTCAGACTACCCTATCCCTACTGTCAAACTCCACTACCCTATCCGTACTGTCAGACTACCCTATCCCTACTGTCAGACTACCCTATCCGTACTGTCAGACTACCCTATCCCTACTGTCAGACTACCCTATCCCTACTGTCAAACTCCACTACCCTATCCGTACTGTCAGACTACCCTATCCCTACTGTCAAACTCCACTACCCTATCCGTACTGTCAGACTACCCTATCCCTACTGTCAGACTACCCTATCCGTACTGTCAGACTACCCTATCCCTACTGTCAAACTCCACTACCCTATCCGTACTGTCAGACTACCCTATCCCTACTGTCAAACTCCACTACCCTATCCGTACTGTCAGACTACCCTATCCGTACTGTCAGACTACCCTATCCCTACTGTCAGACTACCCTATCCCTACTGTCAGACTACCCTATCCCTACTGTCAAACTCCACTACCCTATCCGTACTGTCAGACTACCCTATCCCTACTGTCAGACTACCCTATCCGTACTGTCAGACTACCCTATCCCTACTGTCAGACTACCCTATCCCTACTGTCAAACTCCACTACCCTATCCGTACTGTCAGACTACCCTATCCCTACTGTCAAACTCCACTACCCTATCCGTACTGTCAGACTACCCTATCCCTACTGTCAGACTACCCTATCCGTACTGTCAGACTACTCCCCTCAGATCCCTACTGTCAGACTACCCTATCCCTACTGTCAAACTCCACTACCCTATCCGTACTGTCAGACTACCCTATCCCTACTGTCAAACTCCACTACCCTATCCGTACTGTCAGACTACCCTATCCCTACTGTCAGACTACCCTATCCGTACTGTCAGACTACCCTATCCCTACTTTCAAACTCCACTACCCTATCCGTACTGTCAGACTACCCTATCCCTACTGTCAAACTCCACTACCCTATCCGTACTGTCAGACTACCCTATCCGTACTGTCAGACTACCCTATCCCTACTGTCAGACTACCCTATCCCTACTGTCAGACTACCCTATCCCTACTGTCAAACTCCACTACCCTATCCGTACTGTCAGACTACCCTATCCCTACTGTCAGACTACCCTATCCCTACTGTCAGACTACCCTATCCGTACTGTCAGACTACCCTATCCCTACTGTCAGACTACCCTATCCGTACTGTCAGACTACCCTATCCGTACTGTCAGACTACCCTATCCGTACTGTCAGACTACCCTATCCCTACTGTCAGACTACCCTATCCCTACGGTCAGACTACCCTATCCCTACTGTCAGACTACCCTATCCCTACTGTCAGACTACCCTATCCGTACTGTCAGACTACCCTATCCCTACTGTCAGACTACCCTATCCGTACTGTCAGACTACCCTATCCCTACGGTCAGACTACCCTATCCCTACTGTCAGACTACCCTATCCCTACGGTCAGACTACCCTATCCCTACTGTCAGACTACCCTATCCCTACGGTCAGACTACCCTATCCCTACTGTCAGACTACCCTATCCCTACTGTCAGACTACCCTATCCCTACTGTCAGACTACCCTATCCGTACTGTCAGACTACCCTATCCCGTACTGTCAGACTACCCTATCCCTACGGTCAGACTACCCTATCCCTACTGTCAGACTACCCTATCCCTACTGTCAGACTACCCTATCCGTACTGTCAGACTACCCTATCCGTACTGTCAGACTACCCTATCCGTACTGTCAGACTACCCTATCCCTACTGTCAGACTACCCTATCCCTACGGTCAGACTACCCTATCCCTACTGTCAGACTACCCTATCCCTACTGTCAGACTACCCTATCCGTACTGTCAGACTACCCTATCCGTACTGTCAGACTACCCTATCCCTACTGTCAGACTACCCTATCCCTACTGTCAGACTACCCTATCCGTACTGTCAGACTACCCTATCCCTACTGTCAGACTACCCTATCCCTACTGTCAGACTACCCTATCCGTACTGTCAGACTACCCTATCCCTACTGTCAGACTACCCTATCCGTACTGTCAAACTCCACTACCCTATCCCTACTGTCAGACTACCCTATCCGTACTGTCAGACTACCCTATCCCTACTGTCAGACTACCCTATCCGTACTGTCAAACTCCACTACCCTATCCCTACTGTCAGACTACCCTATCCCTACTGTCAGACTACCCTATCCGTACTGTCAGACTACCCTATCCCTACTGTCAGACTACCCTATCCCTACTGTCAGACTACCCTATCCCTACTGTCAGACTACCCTATCCCTACTGTCAGACTACCCTATCCCTACTGTCAGACTACCCTATCCCTACTGTCAGACTACCCTATCCGTACTGTCAGACTACCCTATCCGTACTGTCAGACTACCCTATCCGTACTGTCAGACTACCCTATCCGTACTGTCAGACTACCCTATCCCTACTGTCAGACTACCCTATCCCTACTGTCAGACTACCCTATCCCTACTGTCAGACTACCCTATCCCTACTGTCAGACTACCCTATCCCTACTGTCAGACTACCCTATCCGTACTGTCAGACTACCCTATCCCTACGGTCAGACTACCCTATCCCTACTGTCAGACTACCCTATCCCTACTGTCAGACTACCCTATCCCTACTGTCAGACTACCCTATCCGTACTGTCAGACTACCCTATCCCTACTGTCAGACTACCCTATCCCTACGGTCAGACTACCCTATCCGTACTGTCAGACTACCCTATCCCTACTGTCAGACTACCCTATCCGTACTGTCAGACTACCCTATCCCTACTGTCAGACTACCCTATCCCTACTGTCAGACTACCCTATCCCTACTGTCAGACTACCCTATCCCTACTGTCAGACTACCCTATCCCTACTGTCAGACTACCCTATCCCTACTGTCAGACTACCCTATCCCTACTGTCAGACTACCCTATCCCTACGGTCAGCGTGTGTGAGTGTGTATTGTAAGAATATTCTACATGCGTTACTTGTTCGTCGCCATAGGCATTTGAAGGAGCTTATCGTGATGCATACAAATAAACAATCATCGTACCACATTTTGGTTTGTTATTTTTTGTTGGGGGGGGTTACAGGTACATTATCCATATAAACGTATACGTTTATAAAACATGTACCCGTAGGCTGCCAGTCAAAAGAAAAGAAAACCTGTAAGAGTTTAATTGATAATAAATGAAATGTACACAGGAAAAGAAAACACAAGAAGTTGGCCAACAGCCCCAACCTCCATTCAATCCCATTATATATATATATATATATACACAGTACAATGGGATGCGATGGGAGGTTGACTCGCACCATTCATTCTTGCTGTCGATAATTGTAATGTTATCATTTCTAATATTTCTAATACACTGAGTATTCAAAAAAATATGAAAAAAATGCTCTTTCCATGAAATAGAATGACCAGGTACATCCAGGTGAAAGCTATAATCGCTTATTGATGTCACTTGATAAATCCACTTCAACCAGTGTAGATGAAGGGGAGGAGACGGGTTAAAGAAGGATTTTTAAGCCTTGAAAGGATTGTGTATGTGTCCCATTCAGAGGGTGAATGGGCAAGACAAAATATTTAAGTGCCTTTGAACGGGGTATGGTAGTATGTGACAGGCACACCGGTTTGTGTCAAGAACTGCAATGCTGCTGGGTCTTTCACTCAACAGTTTCCTGATTGTATTAAGAATGGTTCACCCCCAAATGACATCCAACAAACTTGACACAACTGTGGGAAAAATTGGATTCAACATGGGCCAGCATCCCTGTGGAACGCTTTCGACACCTTGTAGAGTCCAAACCCTGGTGAACTGAGGATGTTCAACTGAGGGGGGGGGGGTAATTACTCAATATTAGGAAGGTGTTCTTTATGTTTGGTATACTCAGTGCATATATATAGTACCAGTCAAAAGTTTGGACACACCTACTCATTCCAGGGTTTTTCTTCATTTTTACAATTTTCTACATTGTAGAATAATAGTGAAGACATCACAACTATGAAATAACACATGGAATCATGTAGTAACCAAAAATGTGTTAAACATAGAGTTCAATCTTAGTTTCATCAGACCAGAGAATCTTGTTTCTCATGGTCTGAGAGTCATTTAGGTGCCTTTTGGCAAAGGGCTGTCATTTGCCTTTTACTGTAGAGTGGCTTCCGTCTGGCCACTCTAATATAAATGCCTGATTGGTGGAGTGCTTTAGGATATCTAGAGCTTTGTCAGAGTGACCATCGGTTCTTGAATACCTCCCTGACCAAGGCCCTTCTCCCCCGATTGCTCAGTTTGGCCGGGCGACCAGATCTAGGCAGAGTCTTGGTGGTTCCAAACTTCTTCCATTTAAGAATGATGGAGGCCACTGTGTTCTTTGGGACCTTCAATGCTGCAGAATTAGTTTTGGTACCCTTCCCCAGATCTATGCCTCGACATAATCCTGTCTCGGAGCTCTACGGACAATTCCTTCGACCTCATGGCTTGGTTCTTGTTCTGACATGCACTGTCAACTGTGGGACCTTATATAGACAGGTGTGTGCTTTTCCAAATCACGGCCAATCAATTTAATTTACCACAGGTGAACCGACCCAATCAAGTTGTAGAAACATCTCAAGGATGATCAATGGAAACAGGATGAACCTGAGCTCAATTTGGAGTCTCATTGATGATGAGATTGATGAGGAAAAGGTTTCACTTAATCCATTTTTAGAATAAGGCTGTAACATCACAACATGTGGAAAAAGTCAAGGGGTCTGAATACTTTCCAAAGGCACTGTATTCGTCCAGGCCTCAATTGTTCCTTGACTAGCACCATTCATTCTCGCTGTCGATAGTTCCAATGTTATAACTTCTAACAATAACCGTATCCACTGGTGAATTGGCAGAGAGCGAGCTAATTGTCATCTAAGAGTCAACATCTGTTATGCGGCAGTGCTGCCTGCCAGCAGTAAACTTCTCTGATTGATTGAGAGATTCATGGAGCTATCATAGTGAAGCAACATAATAGATGCGAAGCATTGAATATTTAGATTCATGCACCTCTAAATACATTTTCAAACTTTTCCACAGAAGCATTAAACTGCGGGGCATTCCCACTGTTAAATATAGTCTGTGAACAAACTTAAAATGTATTAGTTGATTGTTCGGATTATGGGATGCCAAGATCATATTTTTTCCATACTCTGTTCCAGTTAAAGGGTTGTTCAGATTCAATTAGACCTGCGGACCATACTTTTTTAATGGCTAGCTCAGAATATGTTGTTTTATATATTATAGAGATAGATGTTGTTGTTTTTTTAATCCCATAATTGGATGGTTCAGTAGTTGGGTTTTCCTAGGGGTTCCATAGGCCAACATAGTTGACCTAAACAGTAAATATAGAAAATATGATTTGCCTGGTAATCTGTATGTGTCTTTCAAATCTTTAAATATTCTCAAACCATTACTGTCCATGATATGGGCAAGGGTACAGATTCCACATTTGGACCATTGGGGGGGGTGCAAAAGGCCGCCCTCCATATCGCAAGGCATTATTGTGAAATATTGGGGTGAGGGCATGACATTTCGATTCCCAGTTATATTCTTCTTAAATTTTGCACCAAATATTAATTTGCGTAGATTGTTTAAGGGATATATCAGTGAAGACCACCTCTTCCAGGGCAATAGGAGACACCATATTTCTCTATACTCAGCCAGGGGGCGGAATAATCATGTCTAAACCAATTTAAAATGGGACGAAATGCTAATGCCTGGAAATGCAAGTTTGGTAAGAATAGTCCTCCTACATCTTTCCATCTTTGCAAGTTTGTTCATTTTATCCGGGAACGTTTACCTTGCCACATATATTTTGAAACCGCACTATGAATTTTATCCCAATAGACAGAAGGGGGAGCCATGGGAAGCATTGAACTATATATATTCATTTTGACAATATATATTCTGCAACTGGGATATTAGTCCATCTACTGAGGTTGGAGTTCATTTATTTGAGTGTTCTGTTAATGGTTTTATGGATTCCATAAGTAGAAATGGAGTCCTCCATTGGGGTCTTGAGAAGCAATAGGGCTGATTTGGTTCAATGTATTTTAGAACTTGAGATGGAGCTGAATTTGTCTATGATCTTCAAACCTTGAGTTACATTGTCTCGATAAAGTAAGATATCTTCGCCGTAGAATGAGATGACGTGACCTGTAGAACTGAGAGATACTGATTTATTTTGATTGTGGAATTGCCAGGGCCAGGGGCTCCACAGAGCTACAGCATTTCTAAACAAAGCAGTCTAGCTATCGTTGGCTAACATTCATTTATCAGAACA
Source organism: Oncorhynchus nerka (assembly GCF_034236695.1). Classification (NCBI taxonomy): domain Eukaryota; kingdom Metazoa; phylum Chordata; class Actinopteri; order Salmoniformes; family Salmonidae; genus Oncorhynchus; species Oncorhynchus nerka. The sequence continues at coordinate 30,439,905 of NC_088405.1, forward strand.
TGTCTCTAACCTAGCCAGTTAGCTGTGGTCTGAGAGAAAGTCATATTTTCACAGAGACTCGTCATGTCTCACCATGAATAATTTGGTGCTATTCTTGGGGCTTGTGCGATCACTCGTCCACCGGATGGAATGGTGTGAGGTTTTCACACCGGAGTTGGCTAGCCGGTCACAGAAACATGACACGGCGAGTCTGAAAACATGGCCTCCGGCAAAGAGACGATGCGGTGGCGGTGGATGGTACATGGGAGCTAATGATGATCAGAGTCCATTAATATGTCACCTCTACTGTCTCTTTTTCTCTCTACCTGTTTGTATCACTTTCTCTTTATCCATATTTAGCTCTCCTCTCTATTCCTCTCTCTCCTCACCTGTTCATCACCTCTGTCATTTGCCATATGGGACAGAGTCAATGAGAGTAAACACTGCTGTATCCATCGGCGATAGGTTATTATGGGATGAGTTTGTTTTCGTTTCTCTGGGGTCGCCATAGCAGCTGTAGCCTGCGCTCATTTCTATAGGTACAATTAAACATCTGCCCGGTCTAATAGATTCATTGAACGGAGCTCCCAGCTATACAGGAGAGAGATTAGAGTACTTGAGAGAGGAATAAACAAAAATACATCCCTTCATTTTACATCTTGGGCCATAATTATTATTTTTTTAAATAGGAAAAGCACAGTTCCACTTGAACGTTTGAACCTAGTGTTGCCTTGGCAAAGCTTTATCTATGGAAGCGATGGAGAGCGAGGAATTCAACATTACATGAGGTCGGACACTCACTTATTGCCATTAGATAACCGAGACGTGGTAGGAATTAAAATTCCATCATGTCAATTAAAAAGCATGAAATGCACTTATGGCAGCTAAACTGTTTTCCCAGACTCAAAGAACATGAGTGGATGTGACTGAGACGGTTTATTGACAGTGGTATCGGGTATGTGTGTGACAGTGTGTGTGTGACAATAGTACAGTGTAGTGTAGGAATAGAAAACTTCAGCATAGCTGCCTGGCAACGCATTAGGATTGAATGCAAATTGTCGTTGCGTGTACTACGCACAGGACTGACACCAACAAAACAAATAACCACCGTGTCTAGCTATCTTAAACCTTACCTCGTGTTATCTGTAAATCATCCTTCTAAGGATTCTGGAGAAACACTGTTTTAGGGATGATTTTTCAAGTCAGGAGGTTTGTTTTTGTTTGATTAACTCCTTAGAAACATATTAAGCCAGAAATGTCAAAGTGTGAGTCATCTGCAGATATCCGACTCCAGCGTTGTGTTAGTGCACAGCTGTGATTTACACGTGTTGGAAATGAGCCTCAGCTTGACGCACTCACGCATAGACAGAAACACGATGTAAAGACAATGAGGAAAGAGCCCAAGATACTTAACAAGAGAAGAGACACACCTCCTCATTCCCGCCTCACACGGTTTCAACTTCTGCTGCTAAACAGCAGAGTGATAAAAGAATATGACTAATTCCGTCTTCAGCTAACTTGACTCCTCCCCCCGTCCACATTCATCATGTTCATTTGATATTAAGAGAATGTTGCGAGAATATTAATTACCGATACATTTACACGGGGTTTGCATTTAAAATGAAGGACTCTCCTGTTTTCTCCCCCCACAATTGTGGAGGAAATGGCACTGTTCACATTAACTATCAGCGAGCATTGAATAGCAGTACATTTCTATCTACTCTGTCACCCATCACTCTATGAAGAGAATTTGGTCATCAACAAATGGCTCTATTCACAAGAGCTACTTCTTCACATCGCACCATTATACTATCTATGACACATATCTAACACTCATCGTTTCATCATCCAAGAGACACATACTATACAAAACAACCAAGATAAGGTATACAACCTATTTCTAATACTTAGATGAACAGTAGTTTGGATAATATATCAATATATTAGATACCCATATTCTAATTCTTGGCTGAGCAATAACATTCAATATTGCATCAATAAATCCACTTCCCCCAGTAAAACATCTTCTTTCTCTATATGCATGGGAGCACAGAGAGGTAGCTTGATGATCAGATTCAACCTGGAGGCTATCATGTAAACAGCCGGCCATCTTGGGAAGGCGATATGCAAAACAGCCCTCTCCCCTGTGTCAGGAACCGTGGAGCAACGAGATTAATGGAATCCTAAAAGTGGGAATTACTGCCCTTATCCGGCATGGTGTTCCGAGGAGAGGCGGTACAGGCCCTGGGGAATCTCCGTACAAAGCCATTCGGCTGGTTAAAAACATGCTAAACTCTGCGCACTGAGGTCATTTCCTTTGATTTTCAAGGATGTATTACCACACATAATATATATATCACAACACAGGACAGAAACACATGTGTGTATCAACGTGCATATAGGTGCGTGTGCACATGCACACACATACAGTATGCCTTATGCACACACACACAAACATGCATGATCACAAATATCCACCTTCAAATAAATTTCAACTACTTTTGTAGTGTTATAGCAGCAAAAACCTGACCATTTGAACTCAGTTGCATTCATTCAACAGTGATTTGATGTTAGATAGCCACTTGTTAGTTGGCCCACTTAATACACATTGAAAAGAACACTGTTAATGCTAATGATAATTAGCCAACAAAGCACAGTGAACGATGATACAGAAAAGAAAACGCTTCAATAACATGAAGATAAATTGTGTCTTACAACTCCTGCAGGATCCTAGCAAAGAAACCACAATATCATGTATAGGTCACCAAAACCCACACAGCTCTTGGAAAGGTGAGGTTTTTCATATTCCCTGGTCCGTTGCTTTGTATCCACTGTCTGTTCGTGTATGACAGCAAACACAAAGCCATTACTTATAGCTCCACATGTTCTGTATACGCCCTATCAAGTCAGCCTAGGTGAGAGGCAAAGCAATAGAAGCTAGTCTGCAATATGCACTCCTTTGCATTGTGTTGTAAGGCAATAAGGAATCATCCCCTAACACACGTACAAACATACACACCCTGCACATGTATGCAAGCATGATGCAGGGACACAAACACACACTCACACACACAAACCATCCCAAAATAACATTAACAGGTGAGAGCAAACCACAGACGCAGATCTATATTTTCAAATGCCATGTAATAGTTTTGTTTGAATAGAATAGGCTCACGTCTGAAATATGACAACATCAACACCCCCCCCTCTCTCCCTCTTTACTATTCATTGAGATCCAATCGGGTTCTTGGCACTCCTCCAGTCCCCTTTGCCGAATTTGAATAATACATGACCTGCCCCCTCTGTGACATCACTGTTGCGAGGCACTCCGACAAGGTATGAATCTTCTCCTATATACACTCTCACAATCTATATTGTCAACAATTTATCAACGGGGCTGAGCTAGCGAGTGTTGCTGCCAGGCTTGGAGGAGTAGACCGTGGGTGTGTGTAAGTGTCTGTGTGTGGCGTGTGAGATAATGTCTGTGTGCATGTGTGTGTGTGTGCGCATGTCTGTGTGTTTGAGTGTGTGTGTGTGTGTGTGCACATGAGTGTGTGCCTGTGCGATCTAGTCCAAGCATCTGGCTCCTCACTGCTCCCCGACATTAGCGCAGACAAGAGAATCAGTGGACTATTGAATGCAATTACAGTGTGCGGGACAGACAATAAAGATTGATAGCGCTTTCACCTTTTATCACACACCAAACATACCGAGGGTTAGGGCTCAGAGCCTTGAGCTGCCTGCATTCTAATAATGATTGAAAATATGCCACGAGAGTGGGTGAGTATACATATGAAAAAAATAAAGGAATAAAATGAAGATGGGGAGGAGGGTTATTTCATATGCATACATGCACAGTGCACACACAGGCTGGGCTTATTGTATAGTATAATGACGTTGTGAGTGTTTAAAGTGGAGAGAGAGAGAGAGAGAGAGAGAGAGAGAGAGAGAGAGAGAGAGTGTGTTTACATTACATCGATCACGTTTTTTCTTTGTTTTGTTTTTTTGCCGGAGCAATCTGAATGATTAAGAGGGGTGGGAGTCGCCATGCATATTTAAACAAGGCCTAATATAATAAATGACTCAGTCAACTCAATTCAGTCAACATCCCCCCAGCAAATAAACAGAGCTACTAGAGACAAAGTTTACTGGTCACAACTACGACAGAAGCTCCAGAAGAAGGAGGGTTCTATTTTCGTCTGGCGTTAAGGCGGCGCTCGTGTCAAACGCGCGGTCGTTGACAATTTCGACCTGTTATAGCCAGCGCTCTGCTATTTTGTAACTGTTGCACAACAATTGTAAATGTACCTGTCTTATATCAGCTCGCTTGTGCTCAGATGGGAGGGGTGGAAATACGTGCTCTAAAGGGCTCATTTCAGGCTGCGCTAGTATTTAAGACCAACCAAAAGCTGGTGTTATAGGTAACGCGGTTGGTTATGGCATTCATTTTGACAGCGGAAACGCAGCCTATCCAGCCGTGATGCACACAGCCCATATGAGCATGGGAACAAAAGTCATGCTCTGTATGTCATCTTCACGGAGTCTCGCCCCTCTACGGACGCATACGTGTAGCGTTTGTAACACAAAATGGAGGAGAGCCTGTCTCTCGTCAGAGATCACAATTATTCTGGAAGATTGCAAAATATGACATTTTCATTCAAGACAGGATAAATATACATTATTATTTCAGGTGATAATAAAACATGTTTTGTTTAGTTACTTTTTGCTCAACTTGTTTCTCTAACTTTATAGCAAATCAAGCTAGCTTACACTACAGACAAAGCTTGGCTAGGCTAGGCTGAAGATGCCATTGAAGCTAGCGACCTCCACCTAATAATTATCATCAAAAACAAACGTCATTACATCAGTGCGCAAATTTAAACGGGAAGCAACAGTCATATAATATAATTGGCTTAACAGCCCATGTGTATAATTTAATATTACTATTAACATAGTAGTCACTTATAAGAATGGGTAATTGTTTACAAGTTGCTAGCTATCCCATAAAGCCATCGCCAAAAAGCACATATTTTCATGTTCCAATGTGGTGTGGTAACTCTGGCTGCCCTCCTTTCAATGAAGGCGATTTCTTTCGTCATGCCCAATGCAATGGAGAAGTAGTCAAGACTGTCGATAAAGGGTTTGGCTCGTGAGAGACCGCTTGGAAATAAATCTTAATCGCTGAAGCTTTTTTTAAAAGATCAAGTTTGAGAGGAGCAAAACAGTGAGCAGACATTCCCTTTTAATCTACAGTATATATTGTAGGCAGGCCCACATCATTTTAGACATGCAGCTCTCATTTTTAGAGAGCACCCCTCCACGGTGTAAGGTTAAATGTGTCCATGCTGAACATGAAACGAGAGATGAAAACCTCAGCGAATACCATTGTACCTCTTATTTATAACTTATTTTCCTGTAACAATTGCTTGCTTTCCGTTTCATATGTTGAAGACCCTACCCCTCGACAGGCTACCCTTACCCTAGGCCTACTATAATGAAGGCTACTTCAACAGCAATGTCTTTTTGCCCCTGCTGATTTTATGAGATCATTACATTTTACAATTATTTAGCGTTCTTGTTGTTAAAAAAACAACAGATTGCTTGTTTACTTATTAGAATAATTCACGGTCCTGGTTTCATGGTGAGAATGTCCATGGCACGCATGCAATGCAACTTCTTGATGAGTGTGAATGCAATCTGATCTGTAAAACGGTTCAGATTATGTTCACAAAACATGACATTTGGAAGCAGTACAACGGTGACTGGACTTTCTCCCTTTCTCTTTATATTGTATCTTTGTCCAGCTACTGTCAAATTTTGGATGTGCATAAAACCCTCACGGGGAGCAATTATGGTGCCTGTAAGTGTATTTAGACATAGAATTTGATAAAAATAATTCACTCTCTTTTCAGACCTTATGAATAATGAATTTCATCTTGATTATTGACAATGTTTGGCATGTCCATGCTCAGCCATAATGCAGTAGGCCCCTATATCAGAAAAAATATAAACGCAACATGTAAAGTTCTGTTCCCACGTTTCATGAGCTGAAATAAAAGATCCTAGAAATGTTCCATATGCCCAAAAAGCTTATTTCTCTCAAGTTTGGTCCACAATTTGTTTTACATCCCTGTTAGTGGGCTTTGCCAAGATAATCCATCCACCTGAAAGGTGTGGCATATCAAGAAGCTGATTAAAGCGCATGATCATTACACAGGTGCACCTTGTGCTGGGGACAATAAAAGGCCACACTAAAGTGTGCAGTTTTGTCACAAAGCACAATACCACAGATGTCTCCATTTTTGAAGTAGCATGCAATTGGCATACTGACTGCAGGAATATCCACCAGAGCTGTTGCCAAACAATGGAATGTTCATTTTGTCTACCATAAGCTGCCTCCGATGTCATTATAGAGAACTTGGCAGTACATCCAACAGGCCTCGCAACAACAGATCACGTGTAACCATGTCAGCCCAGGACTTCCACATCTGGCTTCTTCACCTGCTGGATCATCTGAGACCAGCCACCCAGACAGCTGATGAAACTGTGAGTTTGCACAAACAAAGAATTTCTGCACAAACTGTCAGAAACCTTCTCAGGGAAACTCAACTGCGTGCTCGTCGTCCTCAACAGGGTCATGACCTGACTGCAGTTCGGCGTCATAAGCGACTTCAGTGGGCAAATGCTCAGCAGAGAAATGTGCTCTTCACTGATGAATCCCGGTTTCAACTGTACAGGGCAGATGGCAGACAGGATGTTTGGCCCCTGTGGGATGAGGGGAGTTGCAGTGATTGAACAAGACTATAACTAACAATTGGATATCTCAAAATTGGGGAGAAAAAGGGGTTAAAAAAATATATATAAATAAATATATATATATATATATAAATATATATATATATATACAGTGGGGCAAAAAAGTATTTAGTCAGCCACCAATTGTGCAAATTCTCCCACTTAAAAAGATGAGAGGCCTGTAATTTTCATCATAGGTACACTTCAACTATGACAGACAAAATGAGAAGAAAAAAATCCAGAAAATCACATTGTAGGATTTTTTATTAATTGATTTGCAAATTAAGGTGGAAAATAAGTATTTTACAAACAAGCTAGATTTCTGGCTCTCACAGACCTGTAACTTCTTCTTTAAGAGGCTCCTCTGTCCTCCACTCGTTACCTGTATCAATGGCACCTGTTTGAACTTGTTATCAGTATAAAAGACACCTGTCCACAACCTCAAAAAGTCACACTCCAAACTCCACTATGGCCAAGACCAAAGAGCTGTCAAAGGACACCAGAAACAAAATTGTAGACCTACACCAGGCTGGGAAGACTGAATCTGCAATAGGTACGCAGCTTGGTTTGAAGAAATCAACTGTGGGAGCAATTATTAGGAAATGGAAGACATACAAGACCACTGATAATCTCCCTCGATCTGGGGCTCCACGCAAGATCTCACCCCGTGGGGTCAAAATGAACACAAGAACGGTGAGCAAAAATCCCAGAACCACAGATCTAGTGAATGACCTGCAGAGAGCTGGGACCAAAGTAACAAAGCCTACCATCAGTAACACACTACGCCGCCAGGGACTCAAATCCTGCAGTGCCAGACGTGTCCCCCTGCTTAAGCCAGTACATGTCCAGGCCCGTCTGTAGTTTGCTAGAGAGCATTTGGATGATCCAGAAGAAGATTGGGAGAATGTCACATGGTCAGATGAAACCAAAATATAACTTTTTGGTAAAAACTCAACTCGTCGTGTTTGGAGGACAAAGAATGCTGAGTTGCATCCAAAGAACACCATACCTACTGTGAAGCATGGGGGTGGAAACATCATGCTTTGGGGCTGTTTTTCTGCAAAGGGACCAGAACGACTGATCCGTGTAAAGGAAATAATGAATGGGGCCATGTATCGTGAAATTTTGAGTGAAAACCTCCTTCCATCAGCAAGGGCATTGAAGATGAAACGTGGCTGGGTCTTTCAGCATGACAATAATCCCAAACACACGGCATCGAAGGAGTGGCTTCGTAAGAAGCATTTCAAGGTCCTGGAGTGGCCTAGCCGGTCTCCAGATCTCAACCCCATAGAACAATTTTGGAGGGAGTTGAAAGTCCGTGTTGCCCAGGAACAGCCCCAAAACATCACTGCTCTAGAGGAGATCTGCATGGAGGCCAAAATACCAGTAACAGTGTGTGAAAACCTTGTGAAGACTTACAGAAAACGTTTGACCTCTGTCATTGCCAACAAAGGGTATATAACAAAGTATTGAGATAAACTTTTGTTATTGACCAAATACTTATTTTCCACCATAATTTGCAAATAAATTCATAAAAAATCCTACAATGTGATTTTCTGGATTTTTTTCTCTCATTTTGTCTGTCATAGTTGAAGTGTACCTATGATGAAAATTACAGGCCTCTCTCATCTTTTTAAGTGGGAGAACTTGCACAATTGGTGGCTGACTAAATACTTTTTTGCCTTACTGTATAGTACCAGTCAAAAGTTGACAACCTACTCATTCAAGGTTCATCTTTATTTTTACTATTTTCTACATTGTAGAATAATAGTGAACACATCAAAACTATGAAGTAGCACATGTAACAACACAAAAAGTGTTAAAAAATCTAAATATTTTTTATATTTGTGGTTCTTCAAAGTAGCCACCCTATGCCTTGATGACAGCTCTGAACATTCTTGCCATTCTCTCAACCAGCTTCACCTGGAATACTTTTCCAACAGTCTTGAAGGACTTCCCACATATTCTGAGCACTTGTTGGCTGCTTCTCCTTCACTATGGGATCCAACTCATCCCAAACCATCTCAATTGGGTTGAGGTCGGGTGATTGTGTAGGCCAGGTCATCTGATGCAGCACTCCATCACTCTCCTTCTTGGTCAAAGAGCCCTTACACAGCCTGGATGTGTTTTGGCTCATTGTCCTGTTGAAAACCAGATGGGATGGCGTATCGCTGCAGAATGCTGTGGTAGCCATGCTGGTTAAGTGTGCGTTGAATTCTAAATAAATCAAAGGCTGTGTCACCAGCAAAGCACCACCACACCATCACACCTCCTCCTCCATGCTTCACGGTGGGAACCACATATGCGGAAATCATCGGTTCACCTGCTCTGCGTCTCACAAAGAGACGGTGGTTAGAACCAAAAATCTCAATTTTGGACTCATCAGACCAAAGGACAGATTCCACCAGTCTAATGTCCATTGCACTTGTTTCTTGGTCCAAGGAAGTTTCTTCTTCTTACTGCTGTCCTTTAGTAGTGGTTTCTTTTCAGCAATTTGACCATGAAGGTCTGATTCACACAGTCTCCTCTGAACAGTTGATGTTGAGATATGTTTGTTACTTGAACTCTGTGAAGCATTTATTTGGGCTGCGGCTGGTAACTTTCTGAGGCTGGTAACTTGAATGAACTTGTCCTCTGCAGCAGAGGTAACTATGGGTCTTCCTTTCCTGTGGGTATCCTCACAAGAGTCAGTTTCATCATAGTGCTTGATGGTTTTTGCGACTGCCCTTGAAGAAACGTTCAAAGTTCTTAACATTTTCCGGATTGACTGACCTTCATTTCTTAAAGTAATGAAGGAATGTAATATCTCTTTGCTTATTTGAGCTGTTCTTGACATGATATGAACTCGGTCTTTTACCAAAATCTTCTGTATACCATCCCTACCTTGTCACAACACAACTGAGCTGCTCAAACGCATTACAAAGGAAAGAAATTTGACAAATTAACTTTTAACAAGGCACACCTGTTATTTGAAATGCATTCCAGGTGACTACTTTATAAAGCTGGTTGAGAGAATGCCAAGAGAGTGCAAAGCTGTAATCAAGGCAAAAGGTGGCTACTTAGAAGAATCTCAAATATAAAATAGATTTTGATGTGTTGAACACTTTTTTGGTTACTACAGGATTCCATATGTGTTATTTCATAGTTCTGATGTCTTCACTACTATTCTACAATGTAGACAATAGTCAAAATTAAGACAAACCCTTGACTGAGGAGGTGTGTCCAAACATTTGACTGGTACTGCACATATTTTTTTTATATCCATTGTGAATGATGTGTTTTAATTATGCAGACTGGGATATGTTATGAACCTACCCTAACCAGAAACCATGGAAAGATGGCAGCATTCGCACAAAACTGAAAGTGCGAACCATCGCATTTAAACATGGAAAGGTGACTGGGAATATGGCAGAATACAAACAGAGTAGTTATTCCATCCACAAGGCAATCAAACAGGAAAAATGTCAGTATAGAGACAAAGTGGAGTCGCAATTCAATTCAGAAAATCACAGACTACAAAAGCAAAACCAGCCACGTCGCAGACACCGACGGCTCTCCAGAGGGTGGTCTGGTCTGCACAACGCATCACCGTGGGCAAACTACCTGCCCTCCAGGACACCTACATCACCCAATGTCACAGGAAGGCCAAAAAGATCATCAAGGACAACAGCCACCCGAGCCACTGCCTGTTCACACTGTTACCATCCAGAAGGCGAAGTCAGTGCAGGTGCAACAAAGCTGGGACCGAGACTAAAAAACAGTTTCTATCTCAAGGCCATCAGACTGTTAAATAACCATCAATAGCACAGAGAGGCTTCTGCCTACATACACAGACTAGAAATCATTGGCCACTTTAATAAATGGAACACTAGTCACTCATATCATATCAATCATATTTACATATCCTGCAATACTCATCTCATATGTACAGTTGAAGTCGTAAGTTTACATACACCTTAGCCAAATACATTTAAACTCAGTTTTTCACAATTCCTGGCATTCAATCCTAGTAAAAACTGTCTTTGGTCAGTTAGGATCACCACTTTATTTTAAGAAAGTGAAATGTCAGAATAATAGTAGAGAGAATCATTTATTTCAGCTTTTATTTATTTCATCACATTCCCAGTGGGTCAGAAGTTTACATACACTCAGTTAGTGTTTGGTAGCATTGCCTTTAAATTGTTTAACTTGGGTCAAATGTTCCACAAGCTTCCCACAATAAGTTGGGTGAATTTTGGCCTATTCCTCCTGACAGAGCTGGTGTAACTGAGTCAGGTTTGTAGGCCTCCTTGCTCGCACACGCCTTTTCAGTTCTGCCCACATATTTTCTATAGGATTGAGGTCAGGGCTTTGTGATGGCCACTCCAATACCTTGACTTTGTTGTCCTTAAGCCATTTTGCCACAACTTTGGATGTATGCTTGGGGTCAATGTCCATTTGGAAGACCCATTTGCGACCAAGCTTTAACTTCCTGACTGATGTCTTGAGATGTTGCTCCGATATATACAGAACATCATTTTTTTCCTCATGATGCCATCTATTTTGTGAAGTGCACCAGTCCCTCCTGCAGTAAAGCACCCCCACGACATGATGCTGCTACCCCCGTGCTTCACGGTTGGGATGTGGTTCTTCGGTTTGCAAGCCTCCCCCTTTTTCCTCCAAACCTAATGATGGTCATTATGGCCAAACAGTTTTATTTTTGTTTCATCAGACCAGAGGACGATCTTTGTCCCCATGTGCAGTTGCAAACCGTAGTCTGGCTGTTTAATGGCGGTTTTGGAGCAGTGGATTCTTCCTTGCTGAGAGGCCTTTCAGGTTATGTCAATATAGGACTCGTTTTACTGTAGATATAGATACTTTTGTACCTATTTCCTCCAGCATCTTCACAAGGTCCACTGTTTAAAAGCACAGTAAACAATTGTTGTAAAAATTACTGTGTCATGCACAAAGTAGATGTCCTAACCGACATGCCAAAACTATTGTTTGTTAACAAGAAATTTGTGGAGTGGTTGAAAAATGAGTTTTAATGACTCCAACCTATGTGTAGGTAAACTTCTGACTTCAACTGTATCTACTGTATTCTATTCTACTGTTTCTTAGTCTATGCTGCTCTGACATTGCTCGTATCATATGTATCTACTGTATTCTATTCTACTGTATCTTAGTCTATGGTGCTCTGACATTACTCATATCATATGTATCTACTGTATTCTATTCTACTGTATCTTAGTCTATGGTGCTCTGACATTACTCATATCATATGTATCCTACTGTATTCTATTCTACTGTATCTTAGTCTATGGTGCTCTGACATTACTCATATCATATGTATCTACTGTATTCTATTCTACTGTATCTTAGTCTATGGTGCTCTGACATTACTCATATCATATGTATCTACTGTATTCTATTCTACTGTATCTTAGTCTATGGTGCTCTGACATTACTCATATCATATGTATCTACTGTATTCTATTCTACTGTATCTTAGTCTATGGTGCTCTGACATTACTCATATCATATGTATCTACTGTATTCTATTCTACTGTATCTTAGTCTATGGTGCTCTGACATTACTCATATCATATGTATCTACTGTATTCTATTCTACTGTATCTTAGTCTATGCTGCTCTGACATTACTCATATCATATGTATCTACTGTATTCTATTCTACTGTATCTTAGTCTATGGTGCTCTGACATTACTCATATCATATGTATCTACTGTATTCTATTCTACTGTATCTTAGTCTATGGTGCTCTGACATTCTCATAGTCATATGTATCTACTGTATTCTATTCTACTGTATCTTAGTCTATGGTGCTCTGACATTACTCATATCATATGTATCTACTGTATTCTATTCTACTGTATATTAGTCTATGGTGCTCTGACATTACTCATATCATATGTATCTACTGTATTCTATTCTACTGTATCTTAGTCTATGCTGCTCTGACATTACTCATATCATATGTATCTACTGTATTCTATTCTACTGTATCTTAGTCTATGGTGCTCTGACATTACTCATCTCGTATGTATATACTGTATTCTATACTATCTACTGTATCTTAGTCTATGGTGCTCTGACATTACTCATATCATATGTATCTACTGTATTCTATTCTACTGTATCTTAGTCTATGGTGCTCTGACATTACTCATATCATATGTATCTACTGTATTCTATTCTACTGTATCTTAGTCTATGCTGCTCTGACATTACTCATATCATATGTATCTACTGTATTCTATTCTACTGTATCTTAGTCTATGGTGCTCTGACATTACTCATATCATATGTATATACTGTATTCTATTCTACTGTATCTTAGTCTATGCTGCTCTGACATTACTCATATCATATGTATCTACTGTATTCTATTCTACTGTATCTTAGTCTATGGTGCTCTGACATTACTCATATCATATGTATCTACTGTATTCTATTCTACTGTATCTTAGTCTATGCTGCTCTGACATTACTCATATCATATGTATATACTGTATTCTATTCTACTGTATCTTAGTCTATGGTGCTCTGACATTACTCATCTCGTATGTATATACTGTATTCTATACTATCTACTGTATCTTAGTCTATGCTGCTCTGACATTACTCATATCATATGTATCTACTGTATTCTATTCTACTGTATCTTAGTCTATGCTGCTCTGACATTACTCATATCATATGTATCTACTGTATTCTATTCTACTGTATCTTAGTCTATGGTGCTCTGACATTACTCATATCATATGTATCTACTGTATTCTATTCTACTGTATCTTAGTCTATGCTGCTCTGACATTACTCATATCATATGTATCTACTGTATTCTATTCTACTGTATCTTAGTCTATGGTGCTCTGACATTACTCATATCATATGTATCTACTGTATTCTATTCTACTGTATCTTAGTCTATGGTGCTCTGACATTACTCATATCATATGTATATACTGTATTCTATTCTACTGTATCTTAGTCTATGCTGCTCTGACATTACTCATATCATATGTATCTACTGTATTCTATTCTACTGTATCTTAGTCTATGGTGCTCTGACATTACTCATATCATATGTATCTACTGTATTCTATTCTACTGTATCTTAGTCTATGCTGCTCTGACATTACTCATATCATATGTATATACTGTATTCTATTCTACTGTATCTTAGTCTATGGTGCTCTGACATTACTCATCTCGTATGTATATACTGTATTCTATACTATCTACTGTATCTTAGTCTATGCTGCTCTGACATTACTCATATCATATGTATCTACTGTATTCTATTCTACTGTATCTTAGTCTATGCTGCTCTGACATTACTCATATCATATGTATCTACTGTATTCTATTCTACTGTATCTTAGTCTATGGTGCTCTGACATTACTCATATCATATGTATCTACTGTATTCTATTCTACTGTATCTTAGTCTATGGTGCTCTGACATTACTCATATCATATGTATCTACTGTATTCTATTCTACTGTATCTTAGTCTATGGTGCTCTGACATTTACTGTATTCTATTATGTATATATACTGTATCTTAGTCTATGGTGCTCTGACATTACTCATATCATATGTATCTACTGTATTCTATTCTACTGTATCTTAGTCTATGGTGCTCTGACATTACTCATCTCGTATGTATATACTGTATTCTATACTATCTACTGTATCTTAGTCTATGGTGCTCTGACATTGCTCGTACATATATTTATATATTCTTAATTCCATTCCTTTAACTTAAATGTGTGTGTACAGGGTATAAGTTGTAAAATTGTTAGATATTACTTGTTGGATATTGCTGCACACTGTCGGAACTAGAAGAACAAGCATTTCGCTACTCCCGCAATAACATCTGATGAACACGTACGTGTATGTGACAAATAACACTTGATTTTGATTTGATAGTTCCTCAGTATTTGACCAATCTTTCCAACACTCCCAGCCTCGATAATCACCAAGCCTCCGTGTGAAAGAGCAAAACATCATGATCTGATGATCCCATATATCTAGTGGAAACGTCATTAAAAAAACTGCTTTCTGTCCTGAGCTCACTGCCGCATAAAGACTTTGAGGGCCCGTTATAGGCTAGTTAATACAATGTTGCAAGTTCATTAGAGACAGCTTTGGGGCAGGACCTGTGATAATTTGATACAATGTTGAACTTCACTAGCAATAGCTCAATTCAAGACAAATAGAAAGGGAGGCAGGCAGGCTGAGAACAGAGATTTATGTGATTGAAAGAAACAGAATTTTAATCAGGATATATTTTCCACACTTTTTATGTGCCGGCTTTAGGCCTATGTATTTACTTAGTTGATGATGAAAGTTATAGGCCAACTGCTGCATTGGCCTATAGGCTATCGCTGAGTTCTATGCTCTCATTTCTTTAGCAGGTAATGGGCCACAGTTTATCAATGTGTCCATATGGCAGAGGCTGGTGCTCTCACCATAGTTGAATTTGAACTTTTAGATTTTTATCATTTCACTTCAGATTTGTATGATTATCCACTTGACAATAATGTTGTAAATCAGAAGCACTATTATTGAAATGAAACTGTTCCACGGAAAAGTGCATTTATAAATATTCATAACTGGCAGGCAGATCGGCAGAAACGTTATGACAATTTGTAAGCTTCCCCAAACTTGAAAATTATGAGCTGCCTATGGTCTTTACCAGGGGCGCAACTTTCACTGAGGATGGTGGAGGGACATCACCCCCCACATTCTGAAATTGCATTTTTGTCCTCCACCCAGTTTTATCATTGGAATGTGATACAAAACCAGATGACGGTGTGCTTTGGGACCACGCGGACGCCTCCAAGCGGTCGGGAAGTCTGTTTGGAGTGTTATGTCCCCCCCATTTCTAAAACCCAAGTTGCGCCCCTGGTCTTTACTATTACATCCTTTTACAAAATGAGTGCAAGGGCGTGCACACATAGGAGGTCCCATGAAAAAACGGGCCCTTCTATGGAAATCAACTGCCCATCCAACTGATTAGTTCTGGCGCAGGGTCTGCCTTCATCCGCCACCATCACTTCATCATGTTTCAGCATGATAATGCCTGGCCCCATGTCACAAGGATCTGTACACAATTCATGGACTGCTGCTGAAAATGTCCATGTTCTTTAATGCCCTGCATACTCACCAGACATGTCACCCATTGAGCATGTTTGGGATGATCTGTATCGATGTGTACAACAGCGTGTTCCAGTTCTCGCCAATATCCATTAATTTTGCACAGCTATTGAAGAGTGGGACAACATTCCACAGGCCACAATCAACAGCCTGTTCAACTCTATGCGAAGGAGATGTCGCGCTGCATGAGGCAAATAATGGTCACACCAGATACTGACTGGTTTTCTGATCCACGCCTCTACCTTTTTTAAGGTATCTTTGACCAGTCATGTGAAATCCATAGATCAGGGCCTAATCAATTTATTTCAATTGACTGGTTTCCTTATATGAACTGTAGCTCTGTAAAATCTTTGAAATTGTTGCAAGTTGCGATTGTATTTTGCAAACAATGCAAAGAAAAAGAAAATTGAGTTATTAAAGCTGCATACAAACATGGTCTCTTTCCTGCTTTCTTGAGTAAGACCGTTCCACAATGCAGGTGTTTCAGCCTAGCGCAGTGCTTTCTGTGGTGGAGCATAAGCATCGGTAATGTTCTCTAGTTGCACCGTGATTGGCTCAGTGTTCTGTCACTCATGGGGACACTATGTCACCACAAAATCTACAGGGAGAGCTCGGCCATTCAAGCCCTTTGGGTGTTGCCATAGATTTACATTACAAGTGCCTATCCATGAAGGCCATTGGCCACAGATAAAATTACGTCAATTCACATTATATCCACTGTAGCTTTGATTGGACTGATCATGTCAACATCATATTTACAAAATCTTAGCTAGCAAGCTAGACAAGCAGTCATCATCATGAATCAAGTTGACAATCTATTGGCAAATCCTTTTTAATCCTTGTCAAATGAAGAGAAGTATAGATAAAATGTATTGGTGCTCATCGGCCATTGGACATAAACATTACACAGCAAGTTGGAAATCGCAAATTCAACAATGAGGGGTTTGGATGGAATCAGTGGCTAACTGCAAGTGTTGCAAAGCAATCACGAGCCTACTATTCAGCATGACTTCTGCTGTTGGGCAGGCTTTATGTAGGCCCTAACAATGAATGTATTGTTTAGTGTTGTGTAGTGGGTTTGCAGGCATGCATCTAAACATATTTATTTTCTTGACCCACCAACGTTTACATGCTAAAATCGCCACTGGTTCAAGTTAACATATTTAGCAAAGATAGGATAGGTCTACATTTAGTTATTTAGTTTCTGTATGCTATCAAACTATAGTGGACTAACATTGGAATTGGAGTTGATTCCAAGGCAATACATAATAGACAGTAAATACACAACTTGAAGAAACCACATATTTAGCCATGGAGCACATTCTGATTGGCCAGTAAGAGGTCAAGCATCGACACACCTACAATTGATTTATTCATCAAAACCCAGCCCTTTCGAGCCACCTCCAGCACTGCACACATCATTCTAGGTTGTGAAAATAGCAAAAAACATGTCTGACACACCCCGAGCCCATCGAGCCAGTGCTTAGATGTACCAATGGTTATGTTTATTAAAATAGAACCCGGAGAGATGTTCCTTCAAATAAAGTGCACGCAGAGAGACGAGAATGGAAAGACATTTAGGCGAACAAAGACGTGTAACAGAAGGGTTTTCACTCGGTGACAATACCATATAGCGTAGAGTATATGCAGTACAGTACTGCGGTATAGGTAGGATGTCAGATGACACAAAAGTTACAAAAAAAAGAGGAAAGGAAAGGATGAGTGACAGAGTGATTATTCTATTACATGGCTGACTGGCCATAACCCTATAACACATGGATGTACATGGAATGCTTTCTCAGGACTGTGTTGCATGATAAACATTCCTACTACGTTATGTTATTTGAATCCTGTTTTCCAGAGGCCAGTTTTGTCATATCACTAGGCCAGTTTGAATACCTGTTCTTCTGAGATGCCATCTCATTTCTCCTTATTAAATGACTCAATTGTTTTATTGGGAACAATTCATTAAACAATTAATGACACCCGGGAAAGAATACAGTAAATGCAGACTAAATATGCTCTTGTTTGGCGTGTGCGTTCCTCACTGCTTGAGGGAGACGGATGGTACGCGTGTGACACAAAGGGGAGGATATTTGCATGCACACCATGGTGGCACATGCAGTCACACACGGTCACACACACACACACAAGGTGCGGAAGGCTTTCTAGGCACAGATAAGGCACGCTGGCCTTTTAGCCCAGAACTCGGGATGTGTAATCTGAAAGGGACTGTCAGACACACACACGCACACACACACACACACACACGCAGTAAACAGGGTGGTGTGAGATCACTGTGCTCCTACCTTTCATCTCTCTCTCTCTCTCAGTTTGGACCAGGGACTATTAAGCCCACAATGCATCAGTTTTACCCTCATTACTCCCATAACGCATCAGGTTTACCCAAGTCCCATTCTCCCGGAAATGTGGACTTGGTTAATCCCCCATCTTACTATGATGGTGCATCACCAAATTTCTGCATATACTCTGGCCCTCGCTTTTACCCACTGGTTTTACCCTTGTGCCATGGTTAAATCACTACCAAACACAATACCCTGTGTGTCTGATTGACTTCATGAATCTATGAATACTAATACAAATATTGACAGACTGCTTTATCTTGTTACGTTTCTCCACTTTCCAGTAGGTTTTTCCTTTCATATTGCTGGTAAGCCCTTCATGTGGTAGCTTTGATATGTTCATCCTCTTACACCAATGATAAAAGGTTGGTGTTAATCCGAGGATCATTTGTTTACACCCAGCCACAACCCAACACGTACAGTTAATGACAGATGCCTAATCTGTCCAATGAGCTTCAGTACATGTAGCAATCGAGCGGTCAATATTCTGTTTACCCTGCATACAAGGTATTAGCATATGAAACGGTTTCCCTAGATAATTCTTCTGAAAATATTGGCATATTACAAAGGACAGAGTTGGTGAATCATTTTACAGTACACTGTAGCACACACACACACACACACACACACACAATTGAGCACACACACAGACACACACCCCGCAACGACATGTCCCTAACCCCCGTCAACCTCTGACACATTTACATTGGGAACAGTAGCAAGGAGCATAACTTGACTGATAAAAATCCAGACATTCATTTAAATGGGTGATATTTTAGTAGTAAACATGTAGAATTCCTTCATTATTTGACAAACCCTGTCTGCTGTAGTTGTGAGCTTCTGTTCAGATGCCTATCTGAAATGTCAAATAGAGTTAGGTAAATAGCTGTCTGCATGAATAGGGACCAGCGGCCCTGACACATTGTGCCTAGACGTGTGCAGATAAGAGCGGACTCTCACACTTTCCCGCCGCACTGGTTTTCCTCCACATCTAAAGGAGCTCATTCCCAGCTAATATGAATATGCCATTTTCAGGCTGAAAGAATTATGGCTGCCTGAACTGTGCGTCATTTTTTTTACCTTGTCACGACAAAAATGCCACATTAATGTCAGGCGAGATGTAACGATTTAGATTCCGCCGATTGCCCGATGTCAGTGGCACATCTATCGTCTGGACTGGTTGATTACAGTTAGAACATCAAAGCCCCCCAGACTGAAGATAAGGGGTGTAGGGTTAAAAAGGGTGGCCCATTTGGAATTAAGGGATGGCAGAGTTGTCTCCCCTGCTATCTTTAGGGAGTCTGGGACTCCAGCTCAGGCTTTTTGCATAAGGCAGAGATCATCTAAGTCCATTTAGATGAATCAATGGAGAGATAGCAAGCAGTAAATAAAGAAGACTAGCTGAAGTTCAGACATCAGTGTGTCTAGTCACGTAACCCTGCCTTCATCAAAATCAAATGTATTTGTCACATGCGCCGAAAACAGGTGTAGACTTTACTGTGAAATGCTTACTTACAAGCAATTAGCCAACAATGCAGTTCAATAAATAGATTTAAGAAGATATTTACTAAATAAACTAAAGTAAAAAAATGTAATGAAAAAGTAACACAATAAAATAACAATAACGAGGCTATATACAGGGGGTACCGGTATTGAGTCAATGTGCGGGGGTACAGGTTAGTCGAGGTCATTTGTACATGTAGGTAGGGGTAAAGACACTATGAATAGATAATAAACAGCAAGTAGCAGCAGTGTAAAAACAAAGGGGGTCAATACAAAAAGTCCGGGTGGCCATTTGTTTAATTGTTCAGCAGTCTTATGGCTTGGGGGTAGAAGCTCTTAAGGAGCCTTTGGTCCTAGACTTGGCTCTCCGGTACCGCTTGCCATACATATCTACCTCACATCAACACCATCATCCCAGAAACCCTAGACCCACTCCAATTTGCATACTGCCCCAACAGATCCACAGATGATGGAATCTCTATTGCACTCCACACTGCCCTTTCCTACCTGGACAAAAGGATCACCTATTTGAGAATGCTATTCACTGACTACAGCTCAGCGTTCAACACCATAGTGCCCTCAAAGCTCATCAATAAGCTTAGGAACCTGGGATTAAACACCTCCCTCTGCAACTAGATCCTGGACTTCCTGACGGGCCGCCCCCAGGTGGTACGGGTAGGTAACAACACATCAGCCACGCTGATCCTCATCACAGGTGCCCCTCAGGGTTGCGTGCTCAGTCCCCTCCTGTACTCCCTGTTCACTCATGATGGCAAGGCCAGGCACGACTCCAACACCATTATTCAATTTGCCAATGACACAACCGTGGTAGGCCTGATCACCGACAACGACATTGACAGCCTATAGGGAGGAGGTCAGGGACCTGGCCATGTGGTGCAAGGACAACAACTTCTCTCTCAACGTGATCAAGACAAAAGAGATGATTGTGGACGACAGGAAAAAGAGGACCGAGCATGCCCCCATTCTCATCGACGGGGCTGCAGTGGAGCAGGTTGAAAGCTTCAAGTTCCTTGATGTCCACATCACCAACAAACTAACATGGTCCAAGCACACCAAGACAGCTGTGAAGAAGGCACGACAAAACCTATTCCTCGTCAGGAGACTGAAAAGATTTGGCATGGGTACTCAGATCCTCAAAAGGTTCTACAGCTGCACCATCGAGAGCATCCTGACTGGTTTTATCACTGCCTGGTATGGCAACTGCTCGGCCTCTGACCGCAAGGCACAACAGAGGGTAGTGCAAATGGCCCAATACTGGGGCCAAGCTTCCTGCCATCCAGGACCTCTATACCAGGCGATGTCAGAGGAAGGCCCTAAAAATTGTCAAAGACTCCAGCCACCCTTGTCATAGACTGTTCTCTCCGCTACCGCACGGCAAGCGGTACCGGAGCGCCAAGTCTAGGTCCAAGAGGCTTCTAAACAGCTTCTACACCCCAAGCCATAAGACTCCTGAACATCTAGTCAAATAACTACCCAGACTACTTGCAGTTCCCGCCCTCTTTATACCACTGCTACTCTCCGTTGTCATCTATGCATAGTCACTTTAATAACTCTACCTACATGTACATACTACCTCAACTATCCCGCACATTGACTCTGTATCGGTACCCCCCTGTATATAGTCTCGCTATTGTTATCTTACTGCAGCTCTTCTTATCTGTATTTTTTTTAAACTGCATTGTTGGCTAGGGGCTCATAAGTAAGCATTTCACTACACCTGTAGTAGGGCATGTGACTAATAAAATTTGATTTGATTTGAAATACATCGTGCACTGCAGATTGATCTGGTACTGGTTCTCCCTGTATATAGCTCCAATCTGATGTATATTAATCCTCTTGTTTTACTATATTTATTTTTTATTATAATTGTTTAACTCCGCACCCGTTGTATTCGGCAATTAATAACATGTGACTTGATTTGATTTGTGTGTGTCGTTTTCACATGCATTATGCACATTCCCCATAAATGCACCACACGGTATCTCTATTTAACACAACACCCTGCAGAGGTCAAAGACACATGATAGCACCAGCTGTCCATCCTAAAGAGGAGAGAAAAAAAGCGAGAAAAAGTTCTCCCTCCATTCTAAGGGTCATTAATTATACAACAGGGTTATTTTGCATACTTTCCTGTCTCTGCCCCCTTCACACCACTGTCAGCAGTTAACAGGTTCAAGCGAGAGCTGCATCAAACTCCTGATAAAATCTCCAATAACAATTAAGCTGGAAACATGTAATTTGCTGGAGGGAAACAAATCTGTCAATAAGTCTTGCTGCCTGTGCATACTAAACACGAGCCTACGAGTGGGTGTTAAAGAGAACGAAGGCCTGTTATGCTGGAGTAAGGTTAGTTGATGAGTTCATCATGATGCATTATAAAACTTGTTTTGTACAAATGCAGCAAATAGCAGGAGTTGATTTTAAAACATTGTCAGGGCTGACACATGTAAATAAAGAAAAGACCAACATAAAGCGTTGGGTGTTGGGCCACCACGAGCTGCCAGAAAGGCTTCAAGGTGCCTTGGTATAGATTCTACAAGTGTCTGGAAGTCTATTGGATGGGACCTCATTCTTCCACAAGAAATTCTATCATTTAGTGTTTTATTGAAGATGGTGGAAAATGCTGTCTCGGGTGCCGCTCTAGAATCCAGAAGTGTTCAATTGGGTTGAGATCTGGTCAATGACAAACACACACACACACACACACCTTAACCCCCTATGCTCCTTTGAGATCCCTTTCAAATTGTGTCCTCCTCCCAGAGCGCTAAGAACCTTGGCGTGATCCTGGACAACACCCTGTCGTTCTCAACTAACATCAAGGCGGTGGCCCGTTCCTGTAGGTTCATGCTCTACAACATCCGCAGAGTACGACCCTGCCTCACACAGGAAGCGGCGCAGGTCCTAATCCAGGCACTTGTCATCTCCCGTCTGGATTACTGCAACTCGCTGTTGGCTGGGCTCCCTGCCTGTGCCATTAAACCCCTACAACTCATCCAGAACGCCGCAGCCCGTCTGGTGTTCAACCTTCCCAAGTTCTCTCACGTCACCCCGCTCCTCCGCTCCCTCCACTGGCTTCCAGTTGAAGCTCGCATCCGCTACAAGACCATGGTGCTTGCCTACGGAGCTGTGAGGGGAACGGCACCTCAGTACCTCCAGGCTCTGATCAGGCCCTACACCCAAACAAGGGCACTGCGTTCATCCACCTCTGGCCTGCTCGCCTCCCTACCACTGAGGAAGTACAGTTCCCGCTCAGCCCAGTCAAAACTGTTCGCTGCTCTGGCCCCCAATGGTGGAACAAACTCCCTCACGACGCCAGGACAGCGGAGTCAATCAGCACCTTCCGGAGACACCTGAAACCCCACCTCTTTAAGGAATACCTAGGATAGGATAAAGTAATCCCTCTCACCCCCCCTCCCCCTGAAAAGATTTAGATGCACTACTGTTCCACTGGAGGTCATAAGGTGAATGCACCAATTTGTAAGTCGCTCTGGATAAGAGCGTCTGCTAAATGACTTAAATGTCTTAAATGTAAAGTCACTGATATCTCTTCTTCTAGCCATGGTAGCCAAAACAATGGGCAACTGGGCATTTTTCATACATGACCCTAAGCATGATGGGATGTTTTTAATTTCTTAATGAACTCAGGAACAGCACCTGTGTGGAAGCTTCTTTCAATATACTCAGCATCCCTCATTTACTGAAGTGTTTCCTTTATTTTGGCCGTTACCTGTATGCTGAATGAAATTTTTGTATTTGAAAAAGACACACTAAAAGAATGCTATTTTTGAGACTGGAGAAAAATATCATTAAACAGTTACGAGAACAGTGTAAACACAAACGCACCTCTTCATTTGACAGATTTTGATCTGTGAGTGCGGCCTCCGTCATCCAGTTAGTTCCACTCCTTCAAATAAACGACAGCACATTAAACGCCAATTATAGCACTTTAAATGGTTCTTTAGTCAATAACCCTGTTTCCATCCAATAATTTTTATCCGAGTAAAATACACGTTGAACAAAAAACACGTGCGACAAGCCTGATGGACACAACCTAATTGTCAGTAAACTTTTCTAAATGACGACATAGCAAAATACGCTAGACGGGTGGACAATGTTTTGTCGGTGAAATAGATAATGCTACGAATGGCAGTGGAAACACTTTTTTTTGTGCATTTGTGTTGATAGGATAACCATGTCGCAGTAAACTTGCAGTCACAGGATGCTGTGTTGTGTGGTCCTACTCCTACGACCTAGAAAAGCATGCACAGTTTACTAGGCTACAGATTACATAGACGTAAACACAGGGTGTTGGAAGTGCACAGTGATGAGCTTTACGCTCCTTTCCAATAAATATTGAGGGTCTTTATTTGTATGCTGAGGACATGATGAGCGGTGCTTGGCTGCTAATCGACAAATACAATTGATCTCGCTTTTATCAATAATCTTTTAATGTAGCCTACCAGCGAGCTGTTAGAGTGCACAAGACCAGAGAGGGCACATTTGCTGTTTATCACAGACTTGTTGTGCTCCAACCATCGACAGAGTTAGAAATGGGATAGAAGCACAAAAAACATCTGTTTTTTTATTCAATAAACTAAAAGTTAGATGACAAAGTGCTTTGTTCATGTGCACTACGTCATTACGCACTTATTTTTATTCGCAGGAAGCCAGTTTGATGAAAACGTAACGCTCCCAGTAAAATGTGCATATTTGTTTGTGTGCAAATATTAAATAACACAAACAAATATTAAATATTGCGGAAAATTGATGGAAACCTAGCTATTGTCCCCATCCTCTCTTTAATCCCAACAAGAGCTACTGATATCAACTCCTCAGAATACTGAGGGAAGAGAGAAGTGAGACTAACAAGGCTCCTACCTCCAGTTATCCCTGTCTAACTAACACGTCTTAATCAAATATGGAAATGCGTGTGCAGCTCCACAAAGCCCGGCCTGACCTATATCTGAGCTAATGATGGGCCGCAGTGTCGGAGGAGAGCCCAAATGAAAGAGAATTGGAATGAAGCTGACCCAAATACAATCCCACGACCACAAGGAATCATGGTGCACTAAATAGGCCATAAAGGCCCTTCAAGATTACGTTAAAAAATCTCTTTGAACGGATACACTGGGAAGGGAGAGAATTCCTGACAGCTTGGAAGAAGGACCATCTGTGATAGTGTTGGTGTGTATTCGTGGAGGTTGGGAATTTTATTTTGAATAATAGTTGGGGACAATTCGATTTGAAATCAGATCATTCAAGATGTGAATGGAAATTTTGATTCAATGATTTGAAAAGCTATATTCAATTGGAATTGACCCCAACCTTCTAGGAACTTTGGAGATTGTACATATAGGATACAGGTAGGGAGTGCTTCATTTCTGCGATCAAAAGGTAGTGAGCAGGTTATTATTGGAATGGTTGTCAATAATGGCTAATAGCTTCTACCCCCAGGCCATAAGACTCCTGAACATCTAGTCAAATGGCTACCCAGACTATTCACATTGCCCCCCTTCCCCTCTCCACACCACTGCCACTCTCTGTTGTCATCTATGCATAGTCACTTTAATTAACTCTACCTACATGTACATACTACCTCAACTAACCGGTGCCCCCTCACATTGACTCTGTACCGGCCCCCCCTGTATATATTGTTATTTTTTACTGCTCCTATTTAATTACTTGTTACTTTTATCTCTTATTCTTATCCGTATTTTTTGAAACTGCACTGTCGGTTAGAGCCCCTTTAGTAAGCATTTCACTGTAAGGTCTGTTGTATTCGGCTCATGTGACAATTTTTTTTTTGATTTGACGATAACAAGTGTAGGCCTCAGAGAGTTGACCAGAATCTTACAAGGTTTACAGTTTAGCCGTGTTCATTGCATGTATAACGGGAAAAGACTGCTAAACATAATCATAAACAGTACATGCATAGGGACACACACGCACACCTACAAAGCAATTTGTATCTCCCCCTAAAAAAAACAAGGGTGCTATTCAATCAAAACTGTTATTCAGATCCTCACATGTTAAGGCAGATGTAGGTCTACATTGTTCAGTCTTACCCTGGAAACTTCTAAATACCCATTTTGATAGAACAGGGCCCCCAGTGGTTTAACCAATGTCTCCCATTGTGCCACCTAGGCATGTGCACACTCCTTATCCGTCTTATTAACCAATGGGCTTCTGTGTGGAGGTAGTGGAGACCAGGCACCGTGACCCGTCCGTTTTATGACTTCATTATTTTCCTTCCCTGCGATGCTCGTTTTCATTTGTGAGAGCCGCACGTTGGCATAATGACTGCGCTATAAAAACAGCTGCTTTAACGTTTGCATACCGTCTCCATTTTCCGCCCTCGACCCTTCAGTATAGCATATGGCAGGTAATCAGGTCTGCAATCAGGGCTATGTGTTACACAGGGCCTGCATTCAGCATGGGGCTATTACCCATCTGTCTCTGGGCACACACAAACTCTCTCTCTCTATCTCACACACACACACACACACACACACACACACACACACACACACACAAACAAACTCTATCTCTCACACACACACACACACACACACACACACACACACACACACACACAAC
>NC_088405.1:30471329-30476329 GCF_034236695.1 Oncorhynchus nerka
CTTATCTCGTTCCTCGGTTTCCTCTACTACAATCCTCACCTATCCCTCCATCAGTACCTTGCCCATGACCCACCAATAACATGACACTCTCAATAAACCTCCATTATCATATGCCTGTGTTCTTCCATAACTTCTCCTTAAACTGTTATCCTCTACCAGTCCTCCCCTAAGCCTGCTCTTCAATTCATATCCCACACCCCTCCTCAAACCCTTACTCCTGTTCATACCCTGAGCCCCCCTTTGCCCTTGTCCATAGGTCCCTTTAGGGGGGCAGGAGGAGCTGGAGGGGCAATAAGAATCATGTGACCCGTCATCAATTAGTTCTATTCCCAGGTGGGACAGCCCTCAGGGGTCCTGCCAATCAAACCAGGCCTGATTGTTTTTGTTTTGCTGCCATGTCCCAGTGTTCCTTCCTCCTCTATTCTGTTAATACTCCTGTTACTTCCCCTGAGGCATGTCTCACAGGAGACCAAGCCAAGTGTCAGTCTCCTCTCCTCTCTTCCACCTCTGGCTCTCTCTCTCTTCCTTTCTGTCATGCTCTCCCTATCTCTACCCCTCTCTCCTCTTTCATCTATCTCTACCTTCTTTCCTCGCTTCTTTTCTGAGCACTGCATGCAGATTCACACAGGGGGAGGGGTCGCATATGCAATCTCTGAACATTGATTGGCTGGGTTATGATGGAAGGATGGAAGGAATGAATGCTGGATCATGGGTGGGGCAGTCTTTCACACGCACACACACGCACGCACGCACGCACGCACGCACGCACGCACGCACGCACGCACGCACACACACACACACACACACACACACACACACACACACACACACACACACACACACACACACACACACACACACACACACACACACACACACACACACACACTAATGGTCAAATCAATGCAGGGGACACAGGTTGAATTTACGGTCATGAGCCTTGCCTTGGAGGGAGAACTGAGCGGTATCCGCTAGATGGGCCAGCTGCAAAGTCAAAATTGGCTATATCATAAAAATGTTTTTGCTTTTTGGTCTTAATTTAAGGTTAGGGCTAGGCATTAGAGTTAGCAGTTTGGTTAAGGTTAGGTTTAAAATCCGATTTTATGACTTTGTGGCTGTGCCAGCTAGTGACCACTCTGCAGAGCTGCCACCAGTACATGAGTCATCTCAATAAATGCCGACCTGAAACTGGAACTCTACTAGAGGTCTATGGTATCAACGTGTGGTGCAGTTTTAAAGATTGCAGTGGACTACAACTGTACATCTACCCCCCTAACTGCTGACTACTACTGCCATCATGACAAGTAATACAACTATTATTACTACACTATTACAATTACTATGACTACTGCTTATTGCTATTACGAATAACAATAACTACAACAAAAACTCAACTGGGATTCTTGATCTCTAAAAAAACACTATCACTCACCCAAATAGAAAATAACCAAACAAGCCGATAGCTTTCAAATGCTTTACCGCCCTCTGGAAAACATCAATGTGGAAATATTGGCCCAGTTTACATAAACAAAGATGGCCGCCGTTAACCTGTTAGACGGGCTTCATATTTACTGTGTCTATTTCTACATTTTCCCTGCTCGGATCGATGGAGGAGTCAGGGCGCTTCTCGCGCTAAAGGAGCTCATTTTCTTCAACATCAATACCGCAGGCCCGTACAGTTCACTCCCTTTCATCCTGGCCACAGTAGGCTGCTTGGCTGGCGCTCGAGGTAGACGTTGCCCTTAACTACAGATCTGGGATCAGATTATCCGACCCCCAATCCCAACCCTAACCAGGGGGATGAAAAACTGTCTAACCCTGGATCAGTGGTTTGCGGGCAACTCTACCAACTCCATGGATGGTTAGCAGGAGTTTAGAGGCCTATTCACTCCCCTTTTTGCACAGGGCGCATCCCTGCTGTTTTCTACCCTAGTGACTAAACATAGAGGTGTTGAGCAGGGGGAGGGCGCTAGAAGTTGCCCTTAGCCGCAGACCTACGATCAGTTTACCATAACCCCCAATAGTTAACCATTAGGGGGATGAAAAACATACCTGACCCTGTATCATTGGTTAGGGGCAACATGTACTCTGACCCTTTGGGGTCAAGACAGTGGCCCAGTGAGAGATGATCGAGGGAACTTGGCTCAGCATTTTGTAAGGGTGTTCCAAGGTGCTCATTGGAAAACATGCCCCCGGATACAAGACTAGCCTATTATTCACTGAGGTTTTTAGGGAAACTTTTTTTTATGTGAACTCACTGTCTCTGTAAGCAGTCTGTTGAAAGTTTTCAGCCAATGAAACCCAACTTTCAACTTTTCTTCTGGAGTGGAGGCCAAACTTCCCATAATTTAGTGTTTATCACGATGGTAACTTCTGAACAACATATTGCGGAGCCACTGACCCTAGAGCACCACTCCAATTAAGCCTCGCTGAGGTGTTGTTGTTTTCTTTGTGGCGTGCCCCTGCCCTGCCCACAGTTTCCTGCTCCAACATGGGGCCTGGAGGAAACGTAGCCTGCCAGCATTGCCATTAGGGCTCTGGTGTTTTTGTGGCTGTCTCTGTACTCCCCAGCGCCCCCAGCCTCTGAGAACCTGACCCCCACCCACCCCCCCACCCCAGGCAAACAGATGTCCCCCTTAGCCACAGAGAGCAGATCTACCCCCTTCCCCTCAAAGAGCTCTTTAATTATCTGTGAGCTCTCCTCTCTAATAAAACATTAAGGCGTCTAATCAAATCTGAGGCAGCTGACTGAGACTCCCACAAAGCCCACACTGAAAGAAAAGACAATGCACGTGGCAGCACACACACAAACACACAATAACTGGTTTTACTGCCCCATATGTATAAATATTACATGTGATTTAACATATGAATGCATGTTTGGAGCCAGAATGCAGTAACAGTGTGGTAATCAACAGGTTATTACTAAAGCACTCTCTCTTTAATCCTCTCCCTTCTCTTTCACTTTCGATGTGTGTGGATTTGATCATGGTAGGGTTTTTGTGGGAGCTATGCAGAGTGTTTGTGAACAAAAAGGCAGGTATGGGGACCCGGGCAGACCGATCTAGCAAATGTATTCCAATCTCAATAGCGGCCCAGAGCTGAAATTCATGTAAAACGTTGGTAACTCCTGATGCTCTTAAAAAAGGACGTCTGATACTAGATAATGACATAGATTTCAGACCCATTATGGGAGGCTATCACATATTCCATTTTTTTTTTTTTTTGCATTTCAGTTTATAAAATCAGCACACTCACTCAGTGCCTACATGGACTGGAGAATCTTTAGAACCAACTGTGCAGACTGATAAGCAGGAAAGTAGAGAGAAAGAGAAAAATAAAATACATGTTTTTATTGTCTCATACATCGATGCAGTAGAATGTGTTGTTTTACAGGGTAAGCAATAGTAGTACGGCACCCCTGGAGCAAATTAGGGTTAATTGCCTTGCACAAGGGCACAATAGCAGATTTTTCACTTTGTCGGCTCCGGTATTCAAACCAAACTTTTGTTTACTGGCCAAACGCTTTAACCGCTAGGCTACCTGCCGCCCCAAGAAAAGCTGTCCAGGTTAGAAGGAGACGTTACCAGATAGAATTGGTGGATATCTCTGGCCCTACATAACATTCTTTTTACCCACCTTTTTCGGCAATGAGAAACTGATTATCAGTTGTACTGAAAAGACAACAACATAAAATGTCAATTCAAATATAAATGTATGTGATAAATACAAGGCAATGGAATCAGACTACACTAGGGTACTGTACAAACTGTGTTTGTGTCTTTGTCTGTATCAGAGAGAGAGAGAGAGAGAGAGAGAGAGAGAGAGAGAGAGAACACAAGCATGACCTTCTTTCTTTTCTCCAATGCAATTTACAGAAACATGAACGTTTGCTACGGAACCTATTAGTTTAATGTCGATAACCTCGCAAGATAAATATAAAAATCCATCTGACCAGAGGAAAAAATAACAAGTGAAAATTAAGACAAAAAAGAGAAAAGTCAAGGTGCAACAGGCACACATCAAAAACTTGCTGGTAATGGGCAAGGATTCACCCATTGGACCAACATCTTTCACTTTATTAGCATGACAAAGAACACAATCATTTTGGATATGCCTGAATGCCGTTTTCATTAACTCTGCAATGATTTATTACCAAAGTGTCCGGGAGGCTCTAAAAGCAGCAGTACTCCACCAAATGCAAAAAAGGAAAAGGACACAACATTTTTACTGAATTAAATAAAGAAATAAATGTAATCTTAATCGAACCAAAAAAATTTGAGGAAGAGGGAAGAGAGAACGAGAGTAAGAGAAAGAGAGAGAGTTGAATCGAGAGAGGATAGATAAGAAAAGGAAAGTAGGAGAGAGAGAGAGAGAGAGATGAATTGAATGTTTATGCCTGGAAGTGTCAAGTCAACAAGGATTTCTGATTCGATCACAGACATCATGGTGACTGAACTGCACAATTAACAAAGAAAATATCCAAAATGCTAATGTCTCATTTCAATGTAATTATACAGGGCCCTGACACATGCACGCTCATGCATGCACACACACATATACACACAAACACACACATTCAGCCAACTCCCCACTGTTACCCTGTAACATTAAGATGGTATCAGTTAATAATCCCACCAGCGTAATAAATTATAAACAGCTCGATGTGTGACATTCAGATAGTCACAGGCCCTCCCAGGTGAGAGGGTTGTTCAGGCATTATCACGGCCACCTCATCACTCTACACTGTGGGTCCTACCCTTCAAAAACACAGACCAAAGCCAATGACCCCAAATTGACAAAGCCAATAATTCTTCAAATAAAACGTTTTTCAGGGTAAAGGTTACCGGTTATTACAATAAGCCTTGTGTGGTCTGTACAGTATCTGCCTGAAAGCAGAAAAGAAATATTACGACAAATGTCTGAATGATCAAATCCAATGTTTTCTATATTTGATTGATTTGGGGTGAACTAATCATTATAACATCTCAATGAAGTGT